>NW_022717449.1:607377-638255 GCF_011630105.1 Anneissia japonica | reverse complement strand
AGTGGATGCGATCTACAACCTCTGAATTTGCCTAGTAACGATGAATTCATCGAGAAAATAGTAATATTTTATGAGAAATAGTCTGTATTTCTCATTTTTTTTATTCTTTTGCGTAAAACTAAAATTCATGGCAATATTTTTCCATGATTTATAATAATTGAAGTAATGCAAATGCATATTTTCTAAAAAAATTCAATTTTTGTGAAATTTTTCCAGGAATGGGGCTTTAAACCTCTATGGTATCTCTCCACGGTGCCTGTATAAAATTAGTTTCCTACTATTATCCTACCATTGTAGCAGCTGTCTCTTAAATTGTCTTCATGAATTACTATAAACTTTGGAAGCCCAATTATTTTACATAAAATGTCTTGCATTTAATCCAGTATAACAACATTTTTTAAATTTTATATAGAAGGAGGAAGAGTAAGTAATGGAGCTGCCCCAGTAAGCAACCGCCCTAGTTACCATGGTAAACCAAAACCCCCACAGGACCACCCGGAACCCATAGTCCCACCTGGAGGTGATGTTAAAACGCATCACAATGGCTTAACTTTAGAAAACGGGCGGTTATCACCAAGAGTACAGGAAACAATACATGCAATTTCTACGATGCGATCAGAGGAACGACAACGCCTTCAGTCGACACCTGACACGGATTCAAGGCCGGGAGGCGAGTACGATGAGCCATGGGAATGGCAGATGAGGAGAAACCGGGCCAAAGAAGAAGCTACCTCACCCACCGACATTAGTATACCAAGGTCTAGGAGTAGATCCGACGTGGCCAGCCTTAATCACGGATTGAGACCGACACCAGAAACAGATAACAGACCACCAACAGAGTATGATGAACCCTGGGAATGGAAAAGAATCCGTGGTATGAACCAAGCAGCACATGGTATGTATAGCATCATAACCCACAATGCATTGTAATTTGCATACTTCCTGTGAATGAATATAGAATATTATTTAAAGTATACCACAGTAAGAAAATGAGTTGAAATAACGCTGTTAATTCGAAGGGTATTTCCTTGGGTGTTGTAGTCTGGTTTAGTACTGATTTTCAATTGTTCTTGGATAACACATAATTATATCATCGTACAGATTGGATATTAAGCTAGAACTCTGTTCCTACTGTCTCTGTATTAACCAATGTACACAGTGATGTTATATTTATATTGTTAGCATTTTGTGGTGTGTCAGTAAAGAGGGATAATTTTATTTTCATTTAAAAAGACAGCGTGATATTAACAATTGGCAATTCATGACCAGTATGCATAAATATATAAATGCAACCAACACAATGTCAATATATTTTGTTTTATAATTTCCTTTTTCTCAATACTACAGGAGGTAATAGAGAACATACTCAAATGAGTCGTAGCAGTAGCTGTTCAAATAAACCATCTTCAAATTTACGGTTGGAAATTACAAGACCGAAACCAGACCCAGTAGGGGAATACGTTGACCCTAATAAGGCTCTCCAAGAACAGGGGTATGTATTGCAAGGTTTGCCTAAAACATGAAGTCAAATTTAATACATACATACAACATGCAGTTAGATCATTACAGATATTGTAAAGGAAAAGGTAGAAATTTAGCCAAAATGTAACAGAAAGAGAAGAGTGCAGAAAGTAAATTTTGGGATAGCGTGTAATTAATTTAGCTGGTTATACATTGAGGGTCTCGCCATCCACGAAGCCGCAAGGTTAATAGAAAAGGAACATGAAGTGGTACTAAAATTAATTGTAATGTGGTTTTTTTTTTAGAGTACCACTCCCCATCATGGCTTGATTTCGCAGAAGTATTTTGTGTTTATCATTTTGACCGGTACTTGGCTTCTATTCCTCACTACTTCACATTCAGTATTCAAGTCAAGCATTTTTCTGTCGATTAATCATCACAGCCTATGTATTAGCAGGTGTAGCATTTGGATGTTATCTCATGTTAGTGTATATTTCATACCTACTTGGTGGCGAGGGCCACCTTCGTAATGAAACTTGGGCCACCTTCATAATGGAACCTTTATGATGAAACTTTAAATGTCTAAATGCATGACAACCCCATCCTCGATAGATGGAAGTTGGCTTTATTGGCTTACATTAACTTGGGTTTCCTAGAATAAAATTTTTTATGTTCTTATATGCATGATTTATAGTATTTCATAGTGAAATTATAAGTAACTTTAGATCGTTCATCCTTTTCACTCCTAATCTTACGATAGGTAATGTTATGCATAAATGTAGGTGGGCTATATCCTGAAAGGAGGGATAGATTCACACCAAATAGATAAGGGCAAATAGAACAATTTATTAGATTATCACTCCGCCTGCGTCAAAAATTCGGGAAATATTGATGCGGGAATAAAAAAAAACTTTTTTTGCCGCATCAATTATTTCAACAGCATAAAAATACCAATGCTATTTTGTGACTTCAAATACATTTTCTTTAAAATACTATAAAATTAAACCAGTTTTTATACAATATTTACCATTACACACCAAATATAAACAGTCCCTTCCTCATTGATAAACACAAAAGTGAAATAATCTATTGTTCTGATTTAAAAAAAAAAACCAAAAAAACCGCCCTCCCTCATCAATAAAAAAAGAAAGAGTGATAATCTAATAATTTTTCTATGTGCACTAAGTAAATCTGGAATGATGTTCATCCAATAGATTGCATTTTGTGTGGAATGCTGTTGGTTATTTACATTGTGCTGGAATAATAATAATGAACTCCAAATTAATTGATGCTGTATCAGCGAAACTGGTTTGTTCCAAACTTGTTCCTAGATATGTAGGATTGAACATGAATTATGAAACATTAACCATAGAGATGAATTACAAAATGGTATTATTTAATAAACATTTTGTTCTAATGCATTCAGTGTGATTGAACTTGAGGAAATATTGTGCTAAGATCTCTGTCTACTTCAAACATTGAATCACTCCATGTGGAATGCGATGGATTTGTCTTTTGAAATAAGCTTCCTGCCCAAGATGCAGAGGTCACCGGCTGTTTCTAACCGTTCCACATTGTATTCTGTTATCGTGGGATATAGGTTTCCTTCTAGTGTTCCAGAAAAACACTGGAGAGTCTCCAAGGAGCTGATATTTTATTTAATTCTGAGCCCGTATTTATCCTTCTAGGCATATTGAATTCGAGATATGCAACATGAAGGTCACATTATAATATGTTTGCACTCATTAATCATTTGAATATGATACACGCCCTTAAACGGGAAAGGGCTACTCTTGAATAGGAACTGTTTTTGGCATTGTGTTTATAGAATTATAAGATTAAGTTACGTACTTGACTGGACTTATGATGTATTTCCTGTGTTGATGTGTGAGGTAATGTGAGATTACTTTCCGTAAATTCATGATGAGGATGGGATTATAAAAGAGGATTTAGTTGAAGACACTTTTTTTTAAATTATCGGGTATCTTGGTCTTGATTTTCCTGGTATAGTAGTGGTTGGAATAGTATCCAGGGTCGCGAATGTGGACGCTCCTATTTTTGTTGGGATAGAATGTGCCATGATGTGATATCCCAATTGAACAAGGCAGGATATCAACGAAAGTAGTAGATTTGCCATTAAGGAAGTTCGCCTACGCATGCTGACTCCCAAATAAAGGAAATTGGCAAGTTGTTGAGGAAGTGTAAAACAATCGATAGTCTTCAGGTCAAAATTTATTTTGGTTCATAAACAGTAAACAAAATCCTTAATCTAACCTTAAGTAAATGTTAGCCTTCAGGCTATATACCGAAATTGTGACACAAGCTCACAAATGGGCTGTAAACTCGCACTGCACTGTGTTGAGAAACAAGCCTCAATAGCCAGAATAGGGCGTAGAACGGGAATTTTGTGTGTTTGTGTAATAAATAAAGTATAACATTTAATCTTACTATTCCTGAAATTTAAGTTTAAAATTCCAACTGTAAGAGGTAAAATTTAGCCATTTTTGGATGGGAGCTAGTGAAAAATAAATAGAAACCTGCCGAAAATAAAAGCATTTTTCTCAAAACTTGATTTAATAAAGTTGATAAGGTGACAATTATTCAAACGGTCATAACTTTGCTTCCATACACCCGATTGAGTTCCACACAGTACCGACTGTGTTGAGATAAATCTCAGGCCCATAACCAGGTTTCTTTAAGAGGGGTTTAAAAAAAAATTTATTAGAGGCAGCAGTCTTGAGAGACCTGAGTGTTCTGGTGGAGGCCTGGGAGAACGCTCTTGCAGAGGCAATGGGGCTAAGGCCCTTAGAGCTGAAACATTCCACATTCGCGACCCTGGATACTATTCCAACCACTACTATACCAGGATAATCATTTTGATGGTTTTTAAAATGCAACAAGAAGCTATTACATTTTTTGATTGACAAGCTATTAAAAATGTGTACATATTGCCATGAATCCGTAAGCTTAGCCTGTGTTTAGATTTGCTCTTAGCTGCAGTAGTACAGCAAGTTCTATCAACTCAAATCTATTCCATTACATGTTTGCTAACAACACTAGTTGATAGAAATAATGTTGAAATTCAACATGCTAAGGCAATTTCATATTTTGTAATTTGTTACAGTTGTACTGTACAGTAGCTTTATTAATCCTGTAAAGTCGTTTGGTGTTTAGATTACATCATGCTGTACAGGTTACAGCTGTTATAGTGAACGTTTCTAACAGCTAAAGTACCCAGTTAAGTGTACAAGCAGCGTATTATTATAATTTAAACAGCTAGAACATGTGCAGTACAGGTATACTCATGCTAGCTATCTTATCTTGTACATTTCTACATCTCCCTACTTGCCACCCATGAAGATTGGTCTTTTATTACCTCAGTTGTGGAGAATTGCTTCCTGGTTAGATTAAATTAAAATACAAACTCAGACTATATCATAAATTCACATACATATCCATCAAAATGTTTATCTTTTTGGATATCATTAAAAAGGGATAGGTTTAGGATTCCCTGGCAGTGCTACATCCCCCTTTGACACTGAAAATGTCATTTAGATAGTCACATATTTTTGTGTCATATTTTTTTATGTGAGAATATTTATCCATTATGCTTGGTAAAATAAAAACAACAACTGTTTGTCAGTTGTAATATACAGTGCACCCTCCAAATGGCGGCCCTTTAATTCAAGTCACTTTTTCAAAGAACCAAAAAACAATCTTCAATTTATTAAGACTAAAAAATTCCAAATCCCAAGACTACCCCAAATGTTCAGGTCCCATAGGTGGTCTTTAATTGGAACTGTATCTAAACAAGCCACTAACTATAAAACAAATATAATTTGAATGAATTACATTAAGGTAAATTTGTTTTAAATTTCATTTTGTGTTTTAGGTGGTATCATGGTAAACTTTCTAGGAGTGATGCTGAAAAGAAGCTTAAATCCTGCCGTGAAGGAAGTTACCTAGTTCGTCAAAGTGAAAGTAGTGCAAAGGATTTCTCATTGTCACTAAAGTGAGTTCATAGTTTAAGAGTACCAAATAAATGTTCTTGACATACTTTTTCTATGTCTTTTGCTATCCTCCTTTTTTCTTGTTCTTGCTTAAACCATAAAATCATACAGAAATTTAAATGCACTCATGGGCAGTGAGCATCAATTTATGTTGCCTAGGCCTGGCAACTCAGAAAAAAAAATTATTTAAAACTGATAGTTCTGTAATCACCCTGTGTGCTATAAAATCCCTACTACCTTGGCCCAAGTCCCAAATAATAATGTTGATGAGGCACAAAGGGAGAGCTTTTATGGCTTAGAATCGTCCAGGTTTGCGCTTTTAGACCGCAATATGAAGAATTGGCAATCAAAATAATGTTGTTGGATTGGCAAATTAATATTTTTAGTCCAGAGTCTTTGTTGTGGCATTGGACAGTGGAGAGGTCTGATGGGCATGTAAATTTCTGATTTCATTCCAAGTTACAGTACTGTAGGTCTCCCCATGGCATGTTGGTTTGCTTCCAACATGTAGTGGGCCGGTGCAGCAGTCTGCCAGCTAGAGTTCTTGGCAAGCATACAGGATGTACTTTATGTCATCTCATATAATTGTAGCACTGACATCACTAGTTTGGCAAGCATATCCCTCAAACCCAACCTAGCCTAGCTGATTCAAATCAATACTAAACTGGTCAACTGGCTACTAATCAACCTACATTTAGCTGGCACATAGTTTGGCAAGCATGTAGCACTCAAAGCCAAATGGCCAACTGCCTACTATACTAATCAACCCACATGTAGTATTCAAAACCGACCTAGCTGACTCAAATCAGTATCAAACTGGCCAACAAACCTGCATCAAGCAGAGGTCAAGCACTCTAACCCAACCTTGCCTAGCTGACTCAGACCACCATCAAACTTGTCAACCTCCTTTAAAATCTACCTAATATGTAGTAACAGACTTCATTATATTTTATTGTAGCCTAGATTTAGCTTTATTCTACTGACATTTACAATGTAAAGGACATGCTTTTAATTCTTAGTTAGTTTAATTCTTAACTAGCACAAAATAATAATTGAATTGTAAAGAGATGAATAATAGGAAAATGCCTAACTGGTGTACAGTCACTGTAAAAAAAAAAAAAAAAAAAAAAATAGAAATTGTAGATTTTTACGCTTATAAATATCATGTTTTCCTTGATATATGATTTAATTTTTGTAATAAGTCAGTGTTACTCGGGAAATAGGAATCCAAAAAATGCAGATGGTTTTCCAACAGTTGCTTTGTCACAAATCCTACAATCCCACAATTCACATTTTTAGCATAATACTTTTTGCCACACTAATTTTATGTGACAAATACATGTGATATGCCCATATTTGTGTGTAATATGACACCATCATGCCCATATATGGGCATATCAGATACATTTTTTGCATATAGTTTGATAGTGTGTACAAACCTTTAAATATCTGCAAGAATTGTTACGCAATCCATGTGTGATTTCTGTACTTTGGATACTTACGGTAACTGGGTGAGTGACAACTTGTGATGATGGATGCTTTCCAGTGAATTGTGTTGTTTTTTTTAAACATCAAGCAGATCATTATGTGTATCATGACTAACAATGGAACATGTTTTCTCTAGTGTCATCTTCTTTAGTACTTTAATTCACTTAATAGGATTTATAATAAAGTATTCGGTTTCCAGTAAAGTAGCATTATTTTTGATTGGCTGTTGATAATGTGTTTTTATACTGTTGTTGCTGCAGTAACAGTTTGGCTGTTTTTGTTTCAGTTAATTTTCTAAAGCTGTTATTAATATATGATAATAATTACCAGTCAACAAATACTATAGATACGGTTTCCAGCAGTTATATCTACATGCACTTTAATGTAATGAGAATTATTTACATACAGTAAATTATTTCGAACTTTGCATGCATTATTAATGAAATTATGAAACAGTAATAATAATGGATTTAGCTTCAGTTTGTTGACAAATGTACCCTGAGTTATAAATGTATATCTTGATGTATGTAGTTGTAATTAATAAGAATCTATCTGATGTATGTTTTCCAAGATCTGATGTATGTTTTCCAAATAGGTAATATTACATACTTCATATGATATGTTCATTGTTATGACTGTTTGTTTTTGAGGAGGAACTGTTATTTGCATTGTATAGGCTGAGATAATAGTTATAGAATTCTTGATAAATTGATAATATTGATATTGGTATTTGTTATTCCTACAGGAGTGCAAAAGGCTATATGCATATGAAGATAGTGCTACACCAAGAAGGTTACATACTGGGTGAATTTAGTAAACCTTTTAAATCGATTCCATGTGTGATCAGTCATTATTCCTTACACAAGCTGAACATCAAGGGCGCCGAGCATATGATGCTTCTCTACGCTGTGCACGACAACCTGCTCTGAGTCTCCCTCAAACTGGACTGATGCCGTTGGTTTCCTGGTTGATGCTAGAATACCATTGTGCCCCCTGCAGAGACTATGGTTGTCACTTTTTGATGAAAGAGGTACTTACGCCATGTAAATGCTAGAAGTAAACCTCTTGTTAATATTAGGGAGTTCCTCGCTGATGGTACCATTTGTTGATGCTAAAGTGATCTGTTGTTGATTCTAGAGGCACTTTTTGCTGAATCAGAGGTGCCTCTAGCTAGCTGAAGCTGATGGCACCCATGTGGGTACCCTCTGTTGATACTAGGGGCAATGCTGTTGATTCTGGATGTTACCCTGCTCGGGGCACATGCTGTTGTTTCTAGATGTTACCTTTACTGAAGATGAGAGCAGCCTTTGTTGATACTGGAGAAGTGTTTGCTAAGTATAGACCTCCCATCTTGATACCAGGAGTATTTCCCAATTAAAAGGACTCTTACTGTTATTAACAGGATGTTTGTAACCCCTTCAACTGTAATAAGGATGAAATTAGCACTCAACATAATTGCAACATCATAGAAATTATGTATCCATTTACACACTTTGCAGTTGTGTGTTCTGATAAGAATTATTAGAATATTAAACTTTTTTTAAAGAATACAATGTTTTGCTGATATTACTGCAAAACCGACCAATAACCTGTATTCGCCGTGGAAACTGCATTGATTTATCAGCTCTTATTTTTTTTAATTTCTCAAATTAGTGTTTGTTCTGAAAGATCATTACCATGATACCAGTAACTAATACTTAAATGCTTCTTATAAATGTCTTGCTGATTAATGCCAAGATAATATTTTATATCATCTTCATGAAAACTGTTACTATTTTATCAATATTGACTGTAAGAAGGAAACCATTTTGAATGTAACCGTATAAACTGTCGATAATGACGTTTTGTATTGTGCTTCCTCAAGTAGGTATTATATCACATGTGACTGGAGTTAAAATAGAAAGTGTATATCCAAAGTATTGATGTAAAAATTGAATAAGGACAATACATATTCATTGTCGGGGTTGTACTTCCTATTTCCTTATGATGAACACTGATGTATCACAGGAAATTTGTATGGCAAGATTACCAAGTGAGTTTTAGCTTTTAAGATTTTTATGGGAATTTTAATGGTTTTAATAACTTGTAATTATGGAACTGTTTTATTGTTATAATAATAATTCACACTCAGTCATCCATTAAGGAGCAAACAAAAGGTATTTCTCAACTACCCAGAATTTTCAGAAAATTCAACAAAATTAATAATTCACCACAGGTTTGATTTTACTATATATATTGTAAAGGGTTGGAAAAATCATGGATAAAATTAATGGTTGCATCTGGTCATAATTTTAATGCCCTCTGAACAGTAGAGGGCAGTATTTCTATTTTTCATGTGTTATCTAAAACATGGAGAGCAGTATTTATTAATTTTCCATAAGTTGATAGTTGAGTAATGTATTCAATATCTTATTTTGAATAATTAAAAAAAAAAAGAAAGGGAATTGGACAAATGTTTGATTTGACTTATATTGTATAAAACCAACATTTGATATGGATAAGTCCCAATTCTATTAAAATAAATTGTGTTGGCCTTTATTTTATGTCAGATTGAAATGTTAACCTTAAGAAATGTAAGAAATTAAAAATGTAAGTATTCAAATTATTTGTAACAAAATTAGAGAAATAAGCTCTTCCAGTAACACTTCTGTACTATTTATAAGCTTCTCAGTATACATGCTTAACCTGTGTTTTTTCATGAATACACAGTTGCCTTTGAAAAATGCCCCAATTTCAACAATTTGGAGCAAGAAATAGTTCATCAACACAGCATTTATTTCTATTTATTGGTTTCTATACTGGCAACACAGATCTTCTTGATTTATAAGGAATCATTTTTTTTTTATCTTACATACTTTATCTTGGCAGTTTCTATTATTAATTGAGTTCATATGTTAATTGTAAAATTTATCATTGTTTGTTATATCTACATTTTTTAACCTGTAAAATAATTAAATTTCTTTTAATATGAATACTTGGAAAATAATGAAACATTTTTTAAA
Source organism: Anneissia japonica (assembly GCF_011630105.1). Taxonomy (NCBI): domain Eukaryota; kingdom Metazoa; phylum Echinodermata; class Crinoidea; order Comatulida; family Comatulidae; genus Anneissia; species Anneissia japonica. The sequence goes on along the minus strand of NW_022717449.1, from coordinate 628,294 downwards.
TGGCTATATATTTTTAAATTAATTTCTCTTCATTAGTCATTGTATTACTTTCTAGCTTTTGGATAAGTTGGTGCTCTATTCATATGTATTATTTTTCATTGACTAAACTTAACATCTTATTCCCTATTTTGTGTGCTTTGCTACATAATTCTTGAGGTTTTAATTTGAAGTAAATGTTTAATATTGTTACCTAGAAAGTAAATAGAGTAAATATTTTATTGAAAGACCAAAAGTGTAAAGCATTAGAGATTGTTGTACAGGGTTTTTGCTTTAATGAGATGGGAGAAATATGAGAAAACAAATACAATTAAATAATTACTTTCTTTCTAGGCTTTAAATATTATTTATATATTTAATCATTAAAGCTTAATGAAATCTAATACTGAAACGAATAATAATACTAATAGTCATACTTTAATAGCATATTTAGATCAATATAATAAATTATTCAAAATTGTATCAGTTGGAAGCGATTTTTGAAAAGCCAGTGAATTTTTAGAAGGTACAGTAAAATCTGTATCAAAATCTAGTTTGAATTATATCCCAGATTCATGATTATAAGAAATTAAATATTCCTGGAGTCCTTGCTACATTGCTGCATAATAATAATTTTTTTTTTTTTTTTGTAATTGTAATCCATATTGTTATATAAAATTAAGTTTTAATTTCTGTTAATATTCCATGTATGTTCATGTTGTTTATCTATTACATGAAAGTATTTGTTTTGTTTATATTGTGCAAAATCATATTATATCTCTAAAGAAACAAATGCATAAGCTTATAGAGTTTTAAAGATGTTTCTTTGTAAATTAATTTAAAAATAGATAAGATTTTAGAAAATATACTGTGTTGTTAAGCATGGGCAAAAAATTATATTCTTTTTCAAACATTTTTCTTTTTATTCATTGGTTTCAAAGATATTTTTGCTTTATTAAATTCTGTGCAATTTATTCGTTGTAGTTGAAAAATTAAGATTGTTCTAGAGAAGCATATTTGTCTTTATACAGTTATACTGTCTATGTCGAGTTAATAAACAAGGTTAATTTGAATCGCTTACTTTGTATTACTGCATTATCAAAAGTTACTAGCTTTTCAATTGTAAAGCCTTGTGTAGACTATCAAATTTGATTTGACAAAAAACATATGACATGCCTAAATATGGTAATGATGACATCACATCATGACCATATATGGTTTGCCATCCCAAAACCAGCATACTGTCGCTAAATGTAAAACTGAATAATTAGCATAAGAATGTGGCGGTATTGTATAGCCGTAATACTTTTTACTCAACTTCAGAAGTCAATTCCAATATGACCTATCATTTTAAAGCTTATAATGGGGAGAATATAAATATAATGTATGAAAAGTCTTGGTTTGGTCACAGATGTTGGTTTTGGCATGGTAAGCTCTGTATATAGTCACATCATGACTATATATGGGCATACAACTCTTTTTTGTCAAAGAAAAATTAATGGTGTGAACAGACTTGTGAGAAAAAGAAAGTGTTTTTTTTTCTCACTAATTTACAGATGTATAAAAATACTGTTTCTATATTCTTTGCATAGTCTCTTAAATTGGCTGGTAATCAGTTTAAGGATTTTTCTATTAAAAATGTTGTGAATCGGCTAAAAGTTAGCATTGAAATGATTTGTTGACAAGGTTTTTTTTTTTGTTAACGACAGACAGTATCTTGACAATGCTATTTTTCGTTTGAACTGTAGATTCTCTTACCATAAGGACGGCTGACTTGCATCAACCTATACAAAATGTTACAAAATAATGTCTGATAATTGTTTTTATGAATGATGTAAGAGTTTGTAATAAATTTGAATTGTCTATATCACGGACATCAAGGTGCAAATATTTCCATTGTTGTGAATATCTTTTTGTTCCATTTTTTTAGATGTTTGTTTTTGAACACTTAAATATTATCTATAACATTGCCGTTCATCTAAGTTAATACTTTATTATCTTCCAAATTGGTGTTCTTCGTGCATAAATCTAAAGGCTGGATTCTTGCAGAAGTAGATTTTAACAGCTTATTATTAATTGATAAAAAGTTTTCACCTGGAATACATGTACAATGTGGTTGATCCACAAACTTAAATTTAAAAATCTTTTTTTTATCCTATAATAATATTTATTTGGCAAATACAGTACTATATAAAGAAATTAAACAACATGGTTTGCTCAGACAGGATATGAGCGAAAGCCCAAACAAGATTTGCTCCCTGTCCTTCATAATGAAATACAGTAGCACAAAAAAAATCAGAAAAATTAATCGGATACATAGAAAGGCAAAATTTTTATCTAATCATTCTTAAAATAGGAAATGTTAAGAGAGTTTTCTTGCCAGAAAGAATTTATATTTATGTACAGTATATTGAACTTTTGTACAAAAATATCTTAACTATTGTGGGATTGGTTCTACTAATCCACCTCCTTTAAAACCTGTGTCTGGGTCTTGCAAACTTCTTTTTTTTCCGATAATATTCCACAAGGCACACTCATATGGTGATGTAGAAAATTTAATATGAACAAGGATACACCCAAAAAGGTGTAATTGAACATCATTAACCAAGACAGATGTTGCTCTTTCGAGATATCATGTTATTAATTTTAGACCCACATTCAACCTTTTTGTATGCTGAAATAAAACATCCAGAGCTTGCCATTTTGCAATTGGATACTGTGTACACAACTTACAGCTGAGGGCACCTGTTTGCAGTTATAATACACTCATTGTACAAGAATTGCATCTATTCCTGAGTGAATCAATAAAGCAGTGGTGTATCTAGGTCTCTGCATGGGTGCTGCCCCCCCCCCCAAAAAAATAAAAAAAATCGCTCTTCCAGTTGCTCCCCCATTCAAAATGTTCAAAGCAAAAAAATCTTGCTCAAACAGACAAAAGTCACCTTGTTTTGCGAGTTAATGTCTCCTCACATAATCATGACGCACCCACTCACCTTCGCGCCATCATCAAACAAGTAAAAATAATCAGTTCAGAAAATGATCAAAATATTGTATCACTTTAATTTATTGGAGTCATATTTATATTTGCTGTATTCATTTCAATAAATGCCCGGCTTTGAAATAATACACCCGTGCCCCCCCCCCCCCCACCAGAACCTCAAAATTTAATAAGTGCCTTTCTTTAGCTGTAGATTTTTTTCCTCGAATATGACTGTAAAGAAATCTAATGGAAGCAACATCATTCTCAACACATTCTATTATTATTTAATGGTTGGGATTAAGAAGTATATGGTCACAATGCAACACATTTTGATGTTAATTATGTGTTGTAGTTCACATTACATTAATGTAATTAAGTGGCATTTATTTGAATATATACGTATAATAATAAATGCCCCAGTGCATATATTCGAATAAATATGGTACCTGTGAAGTTATTCAAACTAAGCTGTATTATCAATGAAGTATATACAGAAGTGCATTGGCTAAAAGATATTTTGATGATAATGTTTGTATAGATTTCCATAATTATACTACCATAATTTAATTTGGTTTGTGTTCCCAAGAGAACCCTAGTACTACTAGGTTCACCATATTGACATTTCAGTTTTCCGGTGTTTGATATACATGTGATTCGATATACGTTTTTCAATGAATGCACAAGCAAAACCAACAAAACCACCCACAGTGACAAGTGATTGTGTACACCAGTGTTTCATATACTGTACAACCTAAATGTAGAGATTTTAATTTGATTTCGATATAAATTGATGAATAGAGTTTCTATTTTTGAATTATTAAATTTTGATTTGCAATTCTCTTATGATATGGGGTTGGGAATGTTGGTAGTGATTCTATGGTAAATTGTAAGATGTCTTTATAAACCAAAATAAATAAAAAATCAATGAATAAATTCAATTGTACAGACTTTAAAACAAGATGTGTCAGTGGCAGATTCAAGTGGGGGAGGGGGGCTCCAAAATATAAAACATACGGAGAAATAACAGAAAATTATATTCAAGTCTAAAAGTGCCATTTCTGGCTAACTAGGGGTGTCATAATCATACCCTCAATTTGTGAAAGTTCCTCTCTGGGCCTCCTGTATTTTTGAATTCCTGGATCCACCACTGTGTGAAATTGTTTGCTTTGACAACTGCATGTTTTAAACATTCAAAATAAAATAATATTCAAATAAATATTTATAAGGCAAAAATCTATGTAAAGTTTAAAAAAAAAAGATCTTCAATAGCATAAATTCACTCATAATTCACATTCACAATATTTCCTACACACATCTTTGTTGCATCAAAAATATAACCTTGTGAACATAAGGTCCACTGATTAATTTCAGATAAGAAAGTATAATCCATACTCCAAGTATTAAAATATGTCATTCCTGATGACATAATCAATGTTGAATTACTGAATCCCAACACAATGGGGTGTATTTAAATATTTGGAGTATGTATAATACTTTCTTATTACTTGTGGCCCTTATTGAATTTTGATCAGATTTAATATAAATTTATTTTGGGGGGATGTGCGGGCTGCCACCTTAGGACCCCGGAATGCATAGTTAAAATGTAATATACTGTACACCTTGTTTATTTTGATTTGTGGAAATCTTTTCTGAAATAAAATATTAAATGAATGAAAAACAATAATATTTGTTGTGTTGTATAAACATAGAGACATTTATGATTTAGAAATCGGGAAGAGCAACAACAACAACAGATTAAATACACAAGAATTTGATCTTTTTATCTATTTATTCATCATTATGATTATTAATAATTTATTAATATAATTAAAATTATTCATTTCAATTAATGCCAATTTATTGGGGGGAAAACCCTTCATTAATAAAATTGGCATTTATCAAATTTAGCTACAAATTATGATGATAAATTACACAACACAGTACACAATTCTGTAATATTGCTAATGACAAAATATAGTACACACATTTAAAAACAAATCAAATTATTGATGAAAATGAAACACTTATTGTGAAGGAGGGCAACTGGTCGAGTATGGTGACCTTGGTCTCAGGATACATCCTGAGGCCTCTCACATGTAAGCCTAAAAAGGAAAGTGGTCTTAAAATTTGTGACAAACAGAGCACAGCAAGCTAAAAGGGGGCATATGTTTAGAGACTGGTATGCTGTGGTATGCCCCGACCAAAATATAGAATTGGAGTACAGTATTTACAATCGAAAAACACAAATAAATCAAAATATTACTAAATAATAATTATCAGGAATAGATTTAAACGTGGAAGAGCAATTGCAGATATATATTCCATCTGCTTTTTGGCATTTCATCTGATCAAGGCGATACTGTATCTAAACCTAGGCTTAGACCAAGGGGGTACTTAACCCAATTACAGTAACTTTTATAAAATTTCTTAAAATATAATTAAAATTCTCATTAAACTCTCAACATGGAATTAAAACATTTGCATAAAGCTAAAAAACTCCATTATTTAACATTAAACAAGTTATAATGGATAGTATTAAATTGTATTAATTGTGTTGATCATAGTACTGCTTGCATTTCATGAGGAAGTGTAGAATGATATTTAGCTATTTTATACTTATTAGTTGATCCCATGATGGATATTTTTTTCCCCAGAGATCAGCAGGAGATCATATTATGATTATTTCTATTAATTTCTCAAATCAATCTGATACCCTACTATTGGTGAAATTACTAACCGAGGGAGGTAGGTTTGTTATAGAAGTGGGTTGAAAGTCAGGAAGCATTTTATTATCCAATAATCCACACCATGTAACAGGAATACACATTTGGCAATGATATTTAACCAATAAAGCAATCATAAAATAATTAATGAATACATATATTTCTGTTGATTCAAAAAATACCAGTCATATCTCAATGTTACACTGAAATTGAAGCAGTATATTTTAAAAAGACAGAAATTACTTTGAATTATTTTAGATGCTCTTTTTTTAGAGGTCTTGGATCCACTTCCTTGGCAAAGAAGGCTGGTTTGTTTAGACATCGCCATGCTAAAATCTGAGGGAAGACTAACAGGATAAGGTTGATAACCCAGAATGTTGACCGTGAATCTATGGGAACCCTCAATGCGTATGGTGTCCTCGAGTGAAGAGAGGATCCAATGTGAGAAAACTGACCCTGAAAACATAATAAAAATAAGGTTCATATGAATATGGTTAAATTAGTAATATCTATTCGTTGTAAGTGGAATTTATATAGGTTGGCTTTTACTGTTCTCTGAGGTAGGCATATATTCTGAGGTAAGCTTATAGCTTGAGGTTTTAGTTTCTGCAGATTTATGCAGAAACTTAAGATAGACTTATACCCTAAGGTGGGCTTCTCTAAATGTTGCATTATGCCCTTAAGTAAACTTATAACTATGAGGTGGACTTGTATATTATTTGTATAACATGATTGGCAGGTACTTTATATACACATACCTGCATGGCTGCTCCCGCATGTATTAATGCCCAGTCTGACATCCATTCACAGCCTGGATACAGCAGCCCGTATATTGCACATAAACTGTGTGGTGTAAGGTAGAACCAGTACACAAGCATCTATAGGGAAGCAAAAAAAAACAAAACATTCCAATAGAATAATTACAATTTTTAATATTTTACAATAATTCAACTCAGGAAGATTTAACTAGTAGTGCTGTGCATCTTGAATTTTCTGTTTAATTTCCCCCTGTAGATTGGGAAATTTAACAAACAGGATGTTTTTGGGTCAAACTAATCAGGCTCAGTCTGACCAGGGCTCTAAACTTTGAAAGGTATCAAAATATTTAATAATGCTGAGTGATGCAGGTATATATAGGAAGACTACATAATCATACTATACTTTATTTCCTACTTAAATTTGTTACTTTGTGTTTGATATTAAGTATTATACAGTGTTTTGATTCATCAATATTTTGTAATGGCGTATCAGACTTGACGGTGTCAAGTTGTGTTTTAGCTTTAATAGGTGCTTTTATACATTTTATAGCATTAGTATTATGAAATAAATAATCTAAATAAATGAATAAGTATATAAGCAAATAAATCATGAAACGTAAGTTAATACACAATCAATCTTAGCCATCAGTCACAGGGGCGAAAAGATGAGATCATATCAGATCTAATCACATTAATTATGTCCATTCAAATGAGAACAAGGAAGCTTCGGAAAAACATGGCAATTAGATGACGAACGGGATCACAGCCGATACATTGAGGACTGCAAGCTTTCAAAAGATTATACAAATTGCTTTTAATGGCAGTAATGTGTCCATTAGAAATCAATGTACTTTCTGATTTTATTGACATTTTTTTCTTGTAAATTGAAAGTTCATTGTTTTGCAATATGATCTACAATATGATTATATTGCACTGATTGAAACCTTTATTTAATCTCTAAATTTTCAATAGAATAATGAAAACAGATTTTATCTATTCTGTTTGCTAGTTGCATGCTGGTTATAGCATTGTGTACCTTGATGTTGTAGACACAGATAGTAATCTGTCTTTATTCTGGACACCTAATCAATTTGACACTGTTCTTCCTTAAGGTCCAGTAACAGTTAAAACATGTTTAAAATATTTAAAAAAAATATTTAGAAATTATAAACAAAAACCAATGAAAATTTCTGTAAGTAGTTCACAGAAGGTCTTACCACTTACCAGCAAATAACATCACGGCATAATGCTCTGTAAATTTTACCGAAAATTGCTATACTGTGGTCTGATCACTTAGTTGGTGATAATTGGTTATAATTGAACTGTATGCTAATAACTTGGCTGACTCCATGAAATTATAATCATTGAGGCATATAAAGACACTATAAATCCATACTTGACATGACTACAATTTCACTAATACCAGTACATGTTTTAGTAATAAAAAAAACAAGGTCCAGGTTACTGATATGATTCTTCAAATTTTCAATTTTGCTGATGTCTTTGTTATGATAATATGTCTTACGGGTGTGGTTACAGTAATTTAGCTTAGCTCTGTTTAGAAGTGCATTTTATTTAATTGAATTTTTATTTTTACCAGTAATTTATGTTATACTGTATTTGTATGTATTAGTTAGTATTTATTTTTAATTTTCTTCATCTTGTGCAAGTCTGTATAAATATCATTATGAATTATTGTTAAACTTCAATTTCATATTTTATGCAAATTGCAATAGAAATGATTGTATTCGTATAGCTGCTGCATCCATGTGGAAGCAAATTATAAATCAAGTATTCCAGAAAGAGTTATCTCCTACTATGCCAAAAGCTACAGTTATGTTCAGCCAGTAGTATATAATATCGGGCGTATGTTAATCTAAAGTGTAACTACTGAGATGTTCAGACTGGGCAACTAACGTATCATTAATTCTTTTATTTTTGTGTCAGTTTTACGTTATGACATAGCACTTATTATCGCAAACAAGCCAATAATAATAATACTCAAAAAATAGCTATCTGTGGTGTTGAAGAATGAATGTAACAAATAATAATAATAATAATAATAATAATAATAAAGAATGAATGTAAAAAAAAAAAAAAAAAATAATAATAATAATAACTAAAATAAAAATTGGATAATCTTACCTGTAATTTAGGATAGATAACTGGATCCAGAAGGTAAGGTTCATAAAATTTTACATATGCTTGTGCAAATAGGATTGGACTGTTCAATGCAGCCTGCAAAAGAATAAGGGTGGAAAAAATGACATTGCCTCTGAAACATCCAGGAATTTGAGTTAAGTCTATGAAACAACAAGTCTGCCTGGTAAAGCAAAAATTATAGTTGAAATTTCTTCTAACATGGGCTGGGCCCTGGTTCAGCCATCAGAGAGGTGCAGCAGAATTTACTAATCAGCAAAATTTTCTAATGAGCTACAGTCAGTTGGCCTGAGATTGCCAATTTAGAGCATTTGGAGAAGTCAATTGAGATGGAAATGGTGACAGTTTAATGGAAGGGAGTATGTTTGCCATTGGAATACACAAGAAGCAAATAATCTCAAGAAAATAAATGAAAGAATGAATGGATTGCCTTACTAGCATCCTGATGAAAGAGAAGACACATGAGGTCAGTAAGTATATCACCATCATTAGATCAAATGGTCTTTGGAAAATACTCTTCTTCTGGGCTTTGATTTTCTGAGAAAAAGAAAAAACAACATTCAATAAACAGTATTAGATTGCTCATTTAAATAGATTGAATTAAAAATCACAAATCACTACAACTTCTAATAGTTAATTATAAATCTATTTATAACAATATAGTAATGTTGGTTTTATAAAGCATTTGTATTGCCACGTCCCATGCCCAGTATTTTCCCACCATTACAATATGGCCTACTATGTACAGTATATATCTGTCTCTTATACACATCTAGATGTGTATAAGAGACAGATATATATACACACTGCTTATACATAGGCAAGCTATTTTATAGAAACAGGAGAGGGTTTGATGAGGTCCAGAAAAAGGGGAGGAGATTTCTGATGGTTCTCTACAACTTAGAATAGGCAAGACTTTTTTTATCTCTTATTGTTTCGCGTACATTCACCAATAAAAATAAAATTTTATTGGTGAATGTAAAATAGGATGGTTCAATGCTTCAAATTGATATAAGGAAGAAACATACATATCTTATCTTGTGAGATTTCAAGGCAGCGGAGGGCGTAATAAAAATAAAGAAAAACTTTTATTTTTTTTCTGAAATTTCAACTTTTTCGTGGTGGTGGGTGCGCTAATTGGCCAAAAATAAAATTTTATTTTTATTCGAATATCATCAATATTTGCAGACGGTGGGTTCGTTTAACAAGGTATAAAATAAAGTTTCGCCTTAGGTGACAGCGATACACAATCAGCAAATCGTAATCATTAGCATGATCAAGATTATGAAGAGTTACATAAATAGCCAAATATATTTGCCTTAAACCTTACTTCCATACAATAGCAGTAACCATCATTAGGTACATACAATAGTGTCCTGTACCATCCCAGTAGTTAATCATGGTTCCATAGGCTGTGTTCAGGTATGGTTCACCCTAAAATAAATAAAATCAAAAAGTTAAAATAAATTAATCTGGTTCCTGAAAAATATCTATACTTGGTTCAATTTAAGAGAATATTTATAAAAAAAGTTAAAAACTATTGCAAATGCCACCATTGGATTTTAATTTAAAAAAATCTTGTGTCTAAGATTCTTCATCACAATGTTGAGTCTCCATTAATTAATACTTTGGTTAATTTTGTCATTCATTATTTTGTTGGAAAACCCCACCCTGCACTATAGTAAATACAAGCTAATTTTGTGGCCTATACACTATAAACTAAAAAAGAATTGCCAGGTTGTTTGTCATAATGATAAATATTTTACATTGTTTTTTATTATAATATTGACTTATCACAAAAATCCATGTATTGTTAAATAGATGTGGCAACTGATCTTTACAGACAGATAGCAGGGGCGGATTTAGGGCCTCCCTCCCCTCCTTTGTAAAGTAAAAAAAAATAAAGAATAAAAAAAGGAAGGAAAGAAAAAGAAATTATTGATCACCCCCTAGGGTAGCGCTGTCTCTCAATCGGGGATCTCCCTTTGGACATCTGGTTCTGCCCCTGGATAGTTCATATTTGCATAGCAATTATGTATTTGTTAATAAGAAAACAATTAAATGGTAACAAAAATTAACACTAAATTTCCAGTTTACAAAACTTGAAAACTTATGGAAACTGACTGGCTATTGTATCCATTCCTTTCATGATTGATATCAATACAAATATTGTTTATGATTACAGTATGCACTATTCAAATTATTTATGAACCATGACATCATAGAATATCCTGTACTAACCTCTTTGAGATAAAATGCAACAAAGTTATTAATAACACCATCCAATTCCAGTCCAATAACCAGATCTACGACACTGGTAAATGCAAATAATGAAAACACTGCAAGAATAAATATTTTACAATTTACAAAAAATTAAGACCTGAATTTTGATATTGTCTATGAAACGGTTAAATTCAACCATGCCCCTTGTAAGACATGCGATTGCATACTTCCCAGCCCAATAATGGCCAATGTTGTACCACATGTTTATACACAACACATACATATTCATCACTGTAACTCCCAATGTTATTTTCCTATCCCCAGCCGTGCACTACACTCTTTTTTTAAAAATAAGAACCAGTAAAATTTTGCCCAGGTTCGGTGTTCTTATTTTTTGGCCAATTTCAGGCTCAAAATGTTTTTATTTTGTTCTTATTTTACACACTTTTCAAAGATAGAAAATTATTATTGTACAGCAGAAAGGTCTAGCAAAAAATGGCCCCGGTTAAAAAATGGCCCCAAATGGGAGGTAGCTACACTTACTGTACTGTATTATAGAGGGTATTGCATAGTAACACCTACTGCACATAAGGTACAGATATAATTTTTTTGATTTTTCTAGTTTGACATTACCTCAGCCTCAATTTGTTCTTATTTTGTTCTTAATTTTTAAGCAATTTCAGCCTCAGTGTTCTTATAAAAAAAAAAAAAAAGTGTAATTTTTCATTAGCGTACGGATGGCTTGATCTTTGTTCAGTTCATGTGCAAAAGGTGAAAAACAACTTGTTTTCATCCTACTTTGTTATCAGGGGCGGATTTACTGTGGGGGCGGCCCGGCTCCGCCCCCTCCCTCTTTTGGGAGGTTAAAAAAAGAAAAAAAAAGAAAAAAAAAAAGAAAAAGAAAAAAATGATAGCCCACAACGCCTCAAATGTTATTTTCGGGAGTCTAGAACACAAAAATTTCGCGGACCCCCTGGGTCAATGTTGTCTCGATCGGCCTAAATTTCGGCCACCCTTTCGGCCCCCCCTTTTGGACATCTCTGGATCCGCCCCTGACTTGTACAGTATATATCACACACCGCAATGAATTGTAGGCTAGTGTTTTCTCACTAGCACTTCAACGCCCACCTGCGGAGAGGTCAGACACTTGCCCAACTGTCGTTTGTTGACAAGTGGTAAATGAAAAATTACTGTTGTAAAACAATGTTGATTAGAACCTGAAGAAAGTTACTTTAAATTCAATGAAAAATTAAGGAATTCTTTAAATCAATGGACTCTAATAAACTAAAGAAACTGATCATTTAATAGGAATATTCTAGACCTTTTTTAAAGACACAAGGGACAAAATTAGAGGCAGGAGGCCACTGAGGCCGAGGCCTAGACCGTAGCCTAGCTGCCTACTAGGCCTAGATGAAATCATCACATGATTTTACCTGTCTGTACCGACCAAAAAGTGATTACTGTATTCTCTCAAATGCTTTAAGAAATGTTCATCTCTCTGACAAATGTCATTGTTTATTCTTTGAACACAATCAAATATTTATTCACCGTATATGTACTGCGATGTGCGACATCGCAGCGGGTTAGCGTGTACTGGAGCGCCAACAATCAGCATACGCACTGCTAAAAGTAATAAGCACAAGGTATGCTGAACATATCACTATAGCAACCGATGACTGCTACAACAGTTGATATAAAAAAAAAACAGCTGAACAAAGGGCGGATGAACTCCTCAGAGCCAATGGCCAACCATGCCTTAGTTTAAGGAGTAGGTTTTTTTAGTTTCATAAAATAACTTCAACTTTCTTTTTTCTCAAAATGTCCAACTCAAAGAGCTCAATCACCAAGCGCATAGAGGCTTTTTCGCATGATGCGCTCTACAAATCCAACTATTATTATTATTATTACATTAAAAGATGGCGATTGACTTATTATAATGCAATTTTAGCTACATCGTGCACTACAGGAAAATTATTATACTTAGTTAAGATTTAATGCATTCAAAAATTTCCTTCTCAGGATTTTTTTCACTTCTGCTAGTGTACTATGCGCAGCTATACTAATTGTTTATTAGAGTTCTATTATTCAGTATTTAGTGAAATAGTCTCTTGCAACTGTTCGAAATATTAACAAAAACATTTTTGGAATCTTCCATTTTGTTCAGGAGTCATGCCAACAATAACTGCTAAAAAAATAATTATTCGAAAACAGTGTAACCGTAAAAAAATACATCAATTATAAACAACATTTTGAAAAATACAGAAAGCAAATATTACCGTAGAAAAATAAATCGCTAGGCTTGTTCTGTTTGCCAGTGAAGGCGATAATGAGATACGACATGAACACGATAACAGCCAAAACGAGACATGCACCACCAAAAACTAGGCGGTGATCACCCATGCTACTCATTAAATTCATACTGTAGCATACAGGGACCGCTGTCAGCGACAGCAGAAAAACTCCCGTAGCAGTAGACATATTATTCTTGAATGTGTCTAGCACAACAAATGTCAAAAAAAAAATCTTAAGTGTTTTCTAGACACTTGCTGGCAGTCCCTCGCAAAAGATCCGCCTTCTTCGAGGGTCTCTCTTTGAAATGTAAATAGTCTGTTTTTCTTGCCGTTCCACTTTCCTGTAGGTAAGTATGGTAAAATCAAGTTCGTTACAAATCTGTTTCAGTTTAAAATAAAGTTAGATAAATTAATTAATGTGATTGAATATGAACAGATATATATCGGAATGCAATGTATGTTAAAATCGTATATAGAAGGTCGAAGAAAGATAAATCATTAGGAGTAAGTTTGTTGTGAATGGTGTAGTCCAACACAATGGACGGCATGTTGTTAACGGAGAGGCAAGCATGCGTTTTTAACAACTGAAAGAAATGATATTATAAATAAAAACATTTATTTATTGTTAAATTTTGCATCAAGTTTTACTGTTAAGAAGGCAAATGAAGTTTATTATTTTAGGGAAGAGATTACGGGAAGTTTAGGTAGACCTAGGCCTAGCCCTAGTATAGGGAATTAGGCCAAGGCCTAGCTAGGCCTAAGCCTACTTACTTTTCTAGCTACAGGAAGCCTAGCTAGGCCTACCTAGAGAGTATAGACAGGCGCAAAGCTAGGGCTAGGCGCCTATGTAGTCTAGGCGCGCTAACTAGCCTAAGCCAGTTGAAGTGCTAGGCTAGGCCTAGCCTCTCTCTTATTTTAGTAGTACATAACCATAACAGAATGACCATCAGTCTCAGCCCGGACAGATACTAATGTGTGACCTTGAGGGCAAGTCACACACAGTGGTAAATGGATGGGCTTGCTCCCATTTAAGCCTACCAGATAGCCTACCAGACAGTGTCTCTCTGTTTTAGGCAAAAATACATTATTATATATGCATTTCAGTATTACTGTACTGTTGATTTTTTATAAAATTTTGATTTTGTTTCATTTCAGATAATATAATTGTCACTGGTTTTTGTTATCAGGAGTTGTTTATTGAGCAATCAGGATGCCACGTTTGACGCAGCTGTATCTGGCAGCAGCGTCAAGACATAATATCAAAGAAATCACAGTTAACAGACATTACCGTTATGTTATGGCACGACCTGGAACCATCCAAGCCCAGATTGCAAACTTACCTGGTAGATCTAGACCACCTGTTATAGTTCAACCAATCAAAGAGTGGAAAATTCATCTAGGCGATCTAGTAAGTGAAAAATAGGTGCAATTATACACAATTATTTGTCATTGTTATTTCTGAAGTAAAATACTGGGGTTTGCATGATTTAAGCTTGGGACACTATGATTGTGAGAACCATCACTCCTGTGTTAAGGCACCTTCATTGGCTTCCTGTAACACAGAGAATTACTTACAAGATTTTATTATTTGTTTTCAAAGCACTTCATAATTCCTCGCCAATGTTTATTTCACAACTCATTCATCCGTCTGTTGTTATTTATTTCTATAATTTATTTATCTATATCTGTATTTGTTTGTTATTGTGCTTAACATTTTAAAAACATGATTTTGATGAGATACAGTAGATACAGTTGTGATGTTGTAGTATTACATACTATAAATATTAAAATGTTTCTATAGTATATAATGTTGGGATTATTGATTCAGGGGTCGACTTTCCTTAAAAAAATTGACAATTCTGGGGCTCCAATAGCTTATTTAATAGGTTTTTTTTGCATATTATATATTCACATTGTTATTACATTCTGATTATTTTAAGCAATATGACTGATTATTGTTTTGCTGAACTTAATCATTCATTATTTCATTGTAATAATTAATATATTGTATTATAATGTATTATGTGATTATAAATAAGTTTGATAGAGCTGTAATTTAATGACCTTCGGTCAACAATTGGTGGGGTGGGTGGGGGGAGAATTGTCTTGCATACATTCATCCATCAAGAATTGTTAATGAATTTAATGTACAGAATAATAAATATTAATGATATTTGATTGTGAATAAATGACCTTTGGTCAACAAAAGAAAAAAAATGTTTCTATAGTTGACTTTATTGCTATAGTATCTTTGATGGTTTTTGGCTTTAATCTACTGTAACATAATAACAATAAATACAAATTATTATAAAGAAAATGAAAGGTGGGAAATAAGTAATGATTACTATACTGTATGATGCTAATGACATTCAAACAACTATATTCAAGTCAGGCTCCGGAGGAGCTGTTGTAGAACTGATTTTTCTAAGACAGAAAAAAGTACAGTAAAATGGGCGGTTACGTCCCTTCTTTCCCCCAGTTTTTAAATATTCAAAAATCTGTATCTCGTTCACCGGTCCCCAATTTTTCGTCAAACAACTTTTTTCTGTCTTAGAAAAATCAGTTCTACAACATATCAACAATTTTTTTTCCTCCGGAGTATGACTTTCAGCCATAGATTGATGGACTACCCTCACAAAATGTTGTTGAAGTATAAATATATTATAAGCTATTTAAATTAATTGATTTATGACATATGTTTTCATACCACAGTGTTACAAGTATGTAGGAAAGATGGAGGGATATAGAGGGACGATGGTTGCCAGTGAAACACCTTTGGATTACTTTTCTGTCGCCCTTGTTGACCCCTCAGACAGGTGAGTGCCAACATGCTACACACAATTTGGGATTGGGACAATGATTGTGCCAGTTTATTACTCTACAGCTCTTTATTAAACTATCAAATTTTCTTTGACAAAAAAAAACTTTCGTACAGTAACATCTCCCAATTACATAAACCTCCCATTTACGAACTTTCGATTTTACTAACCAAATTTGCGGTGATGACGCCATTGCGAGCGATTGTTTTCAACTACAAAAACACTTTAAAATGTATGTAAAATTCTTCAGAAATAATTTAAATTGTTATATAAGCTAAGAGAGAAAACATTCAAACGATTAAAGTTATATAAAACTAAGTACAATATCAATCGTTTTCAGCTGCGATATGTTATATTTGAGCTGTGCATGCATGTTGAGGCGCTGTTTGCATGGATTCGCGATCTTTATGAAAAGAATAATAACACTAGTTTTGGACATTATTTGGTCATGTTTTCATTTGGAAATCACTTCAAATAAATACTTCACAGCACAGGCAATTTTTTTGTCTGTAAAGTATTATTTTGTTGCAGAAAACCGAAAAATCCAGGTCATATATTGTGACAAAATATTTCCCCCATGGCAAGGCTTAGGCCTACCTAGCCCTGTACTTTATAGCATAGGCCTAGGCCTATTCACCCGCACCACACTGCTGATGCTGAAAATTTGAACTCTATGAATTATGAATTTTGTACGTAATTGGAAGATGTTACTGTACAGTATATCCATTACAGACGATGATGAAGCTATAAATGGTCTTGATGTGATGTCATCTTGACCATATTTAGGCATGTCACATGGTTTTTCCAAATCAAATTCCAGTCTGGACATGGCTTACCATAATGGTAATTTGTTTTGTAGTAATGCCTTTGATCCATCTGTATGGTTCTGTCTTTCAGTCAACCAACAGATATTCAGTTCCGATACACAGAAGCTGGGGACCGTGTACGAGTGTCCAAGAGAACTGGCCGAATTATACCAATACCGGCTAAGGCTTTACTAAATCCAGATGAACCCGATCCAGCTAAGTATACAGGTAAATAAGCCCACTCACTATTTTTCATTGCACATGCGAATGTCCAGTGTCGAGGGCTTTGACAAACAGTCAAATGGCATATAGACTATCTTGGCAGAGAATATAAAAAATAAAATTATATTTATGAATAAAAATATGCGAGTGCAAGACAAAGATCTTATATAAAGATAGCACTCTCTGCAATTTACACGTAACAAATAGAAGCGTTGATTTTCAGTAATAAAAAGTAGAAAAAGTAATCATTTTTGAGAGGGGGCTTCCTAATTGTTGCTTAAGATTCTATTGCATCTTTGTAAAGAATGTAATGTAATGATGTAAACAATGTAGAAATCTGATTAATACAGTACATGCTTTAAATTTATATGATTAAGAAATACAGATGTGAAGGTGGCAGCAGGTGTAATAAAACAAATTTTTTCTAAATTTTGTTTTTACTACTATTATATAATGAACTTGCATCAAGGCATTTACAATGTAAATGATTAACATACTTATGCATACTGTACAGTCCTTATGATTAATGTTTTACAGTACTGTTTAACTGTTTCATTTTGGTTAAGAATTTGTTTTCATTCATTTTAATTTCAGTCATATATACGCACCACCATACCGCTCTGTGCCACTGACTTGAAAGTAGATTTTTTGGCTGCGAGTGCCCCTTTCGTGCCCCTCCCCCTTGATTTCGCCACTGCCTAGTTCATTGAGTTTGTGTTGATCTCCTTGTTTGATTTTGTGACAAGCTCCTTGGTTGGTTGATTGAGTTTGAGTTAAATATATTGAATACATTTTTTTAATTGAGTTTGAGATGTGCTCATTTGTTGATTGAATTTGTGCTAAATACATTGTTCTTTAATTGAGTTAGTTAGGACCTCCTTAGTCAATTTATTCTTGGCATGTACTCAGAAATGACATTAATGTGGTATGCCATTCCCATAATTTCTAATGAGCTTGAATTCTCTTTCTCTCTAGATCAACCTAAAGACACCTCAGTTGATGATGTAGGCAAGAAAACATTTAAGATACAGTATAAATCTGTTGAACAAGATTTGATGGACAAATATAACATTGTTGAAACAAGAACACGAGCAAAAACGTACTGGTACTAAAGGAGGTGCAATGATTTTAGATTTTGAAAACAGGGAGTGGTATGGACCCCTGTTTTGGATGGTTTTATCAAGGAAATTTCAATTAATAAGAGGAAACAGGAGGAGACCTATTAATTTTATTTATCTATCCAGTCATGGAATGTAATAGCTTCTGTTTGTGAAATGTAGTGAATTTTTCAGTGGTAGAGTTGAAATGCTGGCCTTACTATTCCTACCTCCTGTGTTGCTACACTACCAAATCCTTACTTGTGGAAATTCAGAGCAGATGCATGTGTAATAATTTCCCCTACATATGGAGTCTCAGGGCACATCAGTATTTGTGTATCTGGCCCCTTTTAGGGTCTCAAGTCCTAGCTGATTGTCTACTTTGTGCACTTACCCTATGTTTTAGTAACATTATTGGCTAAATAGCTGGAGTTCATGTTGCTATTCAATGCATTAGGAACATTACTGTACTCGCACGAATAAGTGTCCTGTTTGAATAAGCGCCCCTTGGTGTTTATTCATTTTTTTTGTGATCGATTTTTTTTAGCAAATGATAATCCTGAGACTGTGGTTGACATGATTTGAGCTGCGGAGTGAATTCACAATTTCTTCTTATGTCAATTTCAAAATGAGGATATTTTATCCTAGACAAATGAGAACTTTCCTCCTCTTACATTTGTCTACTTTTCTTTTCCTGACAATTTGCACCTTTAGCATGTTTTTTTCCTTATATAATTATTACAATCAAAAATTGCCCATTGAATTTTAATATATTTCCATTTAAAGCGCCCCTCAATTTCCACTCTGTTTTCATAAGTGCCCCATTTGAATAAGCGCCCCTCGAAAAAGGCAAAAAATATAATTAAACCGCCCGGGCGCTTATTGGCAGTAGTTTGGTACATGTTAGTTCATGATCTACTGATTCTGAAATCAATTACTGTAATTAAAAAATGGAGAAACACTACTTTCTGTATTTTAATAGTTTATTTCAAACTTTTATTCCTAGTACTTTATATCATAAATGCATACTTGTGGTTTTTTTTTTATCTGGTTATTGCTAGGGCAAAGCAAAAATATTTTTTCTCCATCAACCTTCTATTCAAACTACATAAACACAAACCATATATGCAAATATATAAACTTAAATATTAAATTATAACCATTTCAACCAAATATACAATTATGAAAGATAGGATTTTGTATCTTAACCACAAAACGGTTTCTCCTTGCACATCGTAAGATTATTTATTTCTTTCCATAAATCGATATCAAACTTGCAGATATAAATTAATAAAATCACTTTTCATGCACTTTTCATACGTGTTCATTTAAAAATAAATACTTTGGGACATAAAATCATATAAAAAAAAATTACTACAGTATTGCTAGTTTTGGTTCTAACTTCAATTTTGTCATAGGATATAAAACTATTTTCGTCATAGGCAATTTCTATTTTGAGTTAATATACACGGTAACAGGTCCTGGAATTATATCTCATTATAATAAATACCCAACAGTATATTTTTAGAGTTGTCAACAAATGACAAATACCTTACTATCTAATTATTCAAACGCCAATTACTTAGTTTAATCCACATTATATAATTTTTACAACCATATTTCTAGTTCATATATAAAAATCTAATATCCATAAATTTGTTCTTTTTTTTAAATATCTATATATAAGTGTTAAGTGAGCATTTCCAATTCCCATCAATGAGGGGAAAGGGGCCTAAGTATTGTAGCATCATTAGTGGTTCCAGAAATTTGAAAGAGGGGAGCCTAGATTTCCCTTTCCCCACCATGGTTGGGGCTGCGGTACAACATTTTATGGTTCTGGTACCTCTAGATGGCCGGAAATGGCACTCTCATATTTGCATTTAAATGTTTTTCTTAGTCCCCTTTTAAAAAATATATTTTCTTAACAATTTAGGGGGAGTAAGACAGCTCAAGTCTTCCTTGAACCCGCCCCTGAGCACAGCGTAATATAATAGTCTCACTCACTCCTCCTGTTTCCCGTTTGAGAACTGGAAGCCCAAATTTGGTCCACAACCTTGGCGGATTGACAAGTTTCTATGACACAGCAAGCTTATTTTGAATTGCGGCCAAGTTTTGGAGAGCTCAAACCCAGATCCCACAAGAATTTTTTTTTTAAAGAAATGCTTTCTACAGTATATTGCTATTATTAATATTTTTTCCACAATAAAATATACACACTCCAACTATATTCCTGAGTCTTTATCAGTAAAAAATAGATACCAGATTGTGTCATGATTTAAATTTATACTCAATTAAACAACCATATTAAGAAGACTAAATGTAACTTTTAATTTATGTAAGGGACCTAATGATCAGCACTGCTGAAGGAATCCGACTTCTTAAATAATATGGTTTTAACTTTTAAAATATCACTGAATATAAACCCATACCCTTTCTAAAACCACAAATGACATCAAAGTGAAAGGGTTAGATTTCAGCAGGATACAAACACTTTATACAATACTAGTATGCCTAAAAATATTCTATTTCAGTTGTGTTACATATTTGTAGGTGGGTTCATAAAGCAGTACACCAACACCCCCACCCACCCCAAAACCACTCAATTAGTGCCCTCAGATCCTTAAATGGTCGAATTTTATCAAATTTCTTATTTCAAGTTATACTTTTTTATCATCTAATATTGCTACTGTCAATGTTTGCAGGATTTAAAAACTGCAGGTTTACCAGGTACTTGCAGATACTGTGTTTACCATCATGATATTGCTCTTTCTCCTAACGAGGCATCAGGTCTGACATTACAAATATTTAATTACATTTAAGATTCTTAGTAATTGGGGCATAGTAATTACAATAATTGATAAC
>NW_022717449.1:600002-606323 GCF_011630105.1 Anneissia japonica | reverse complement strand
TTGCTAAAGGCGACAGAAGGACAAAGAGTGCTGAAAACCTACATCTACAAATTCAAAATGTTTGCATGTTTTAAAAAAAGAATGTTGTTATGTAATGTACTATAAGAACAACAATATATTTATCCCGGAAGTGACTCCTTCCTACTAGGGCCTAGGCCTAAACCCTTTATCTTTGAATAAGGCAGAAGTGTAATGAAAATATTCAACATTTTAAGCAGCAGTTTTTGTAGCTAACCTAATAGACTGTACTACTAGGCCTGGCCTGCCCTAGGCAGATATTATTAAAAGTGGTCAGGCAGTCGATTGAGAATACCAACCTAATCTAGCCTAGGCCTAGACAAAAACAAAAACAGAAATCGGATGTATGTACATAAATCCAGGGTCCAGGCAGGCTTCGAAGAACCAAGTTGCATTCTTGCAAAATGAGGCTAGGCCTAGGCTAGCCAAGTTCAGTACGGGTTGCATTCATTTAATTAAAACTTACTTCTAAACCGTTTAGGAGGTCGCCTCTCCCTTGGCATCAAGAATTATTCGAAAACTATCGTTTTACTGTACTATCGATGAACTAGGCTACCTCACTAACACAGCTGAGGACTACAATATAGATAGGCTAGGGCCAGGCCTAGCTGGGCGTTCGTGTGTGTTCCGTGCACTCGCTCTAGGCCTACACGCCCCTTTTTAGTAGTAAAAAACCTTCTATACAGTATAATGGCCCAACACAAACGGAGTGGAACACTGGATCGACTCAGTCATGGTTCGGTCGACATACAACTGCCAACTAAGGCCTACTCAAATCACAAAATTATACATTACTTATAGAGGCCTAAGTATTATTATTATCAGCTCACTTCTTATAAGTTACATATTCTTTAAATGAAATTGTATTCAAAAAATGTTTTCTTGAGATAGGAATACTCGATTAGAGGCTAAATTGTGCAATAACCCTAAAAGTTAATGGAAAAGTCCAAAACCTTGAAGGGGTCCGCACATACCGTACTCGCGCGAATAAGCGCCCGTTTGAATAAGTAAGTGTTTATTCATTTTTTTAAACAATATCTTGTGATTGATGTTTTTTTTAGCAAACGATAATCTAACTAACCCGAGACTGTGGTTGGCATGATTTGAGCTGCGGAGTGGATTAACATTTTCTTTTTATGTCAATTTCAAAAAATGAGGATATTTTATCCTGGACAGATGAGAGCTCCCCGTAGAGTATCTTTCCAACTTTCCTCTTCTTACATTACGGTCTACTTCTCTTTCTCTTTTCCCGACAATTTGCACCTTTAGCACGTTTTCATGTGAGTTTTGCAAGAAGCCCTGCAGTGATCCTGCTAATCTCAATCGGCAGACCATGGCCAACAAGCTTATAGTTATACACCACCACCACTCATTTCATCTGCTGTTGAAACTCACAGAATTCTTGTTACGAGCCATGCTCTCTAGACAATTATGTTTTCTGCACCAGAACCATTCGTAATCTTCGGTTTTCAGATGTAGGCCTATATATTTTTTTAAATTCAAATATTGCCCATTGGATTTTCCAAGTTCTAGAAAAACCCCTCAATTTTCATATTTCCTAAGCGCCCCCCAATTTCCATGGATCCACTCTGTTTTCATAAGCGCCCCGTTTGAATAAGCGCCCCTCTGAATTCGCGCGAGTACGGTAACTCCCGTTTCTGTTTCTATATAAATTTATTTTATTTATTTATTTTTAAAAATTTCATTAGAACCCAACAGTGAACAATGTCAACTTTTAAAGGATTAAATAATAAAATATTTATAGGGCAATATCCCACTAAAGCTAAGAAACACAAAAGAGGATCATACAAGTAAAACTCATTCCTAATATTTCTAAAATGACACAAAACATCCATGGAAACAGTCATAATCACAGAATCAGTTGAAAAATCAATTCTCTACTATATGCCTAACTTAAGGCAGACAACTGATAAATCTATTGAATATAGTCTGATTATAATTATTTATAATTATAATAAAATAACATGAAACAGAAACAGTTCATGTACTGAGTACGTACGTACCCTCACATTTCTGACAAAGGTTTTGGTGGTACGTCGTAGAAGTATAGGCCTAGGCCTACCTATTTCTATTACATTATTTTATTATTTAGTGTTCAAAGTTTATAGGCCTATTACAAAAATGTGTATGATAGGCCTACCCCTAGTACTAATTGCTTCCCCCACCCCATCAGCTCCCGTATTTAGAGACTCCTAAACGCCACTGCCTATAAAATACACATCACACTCTCACTGCCTTTTTGCACCTCATGGCCGTTGTTATAAGAACCTTATTGTACCGTGATGCTTCCAAAGAGTATTTATATTTTATACCGTAAATGCCTACAACTTCGAACGAAACAACAATTCAATGTCTAATAATAAAGAATTAATTACAAAATGATAAGAAAATTTATGGTAAATCTACAATTTTGAAGTGAATTAATTTCCAGTATTCTAAAATAATGAGTCGGCAACAGGGTGCAGATCTGCTTTTAAAGGTGGGGACAGTCGTGAATGAACACCCACCTACCCCAGCCCACCATGGGTGATGTGCGAAAATGTATAGTAAAATTCATCGTCATTTATTCTGTACCGAACTAGTGTTAAAACCTGGGTCATATGCAGTTCATTTCAACAAATTTCTGCGATCTTCCTATAAATTACATTGCGGTCGAAAAGGGGGACCATCCCCTTAAAAATGTGTGTGTGTGTGTGTGGGGGAATCCCTGCCCCATGATCTGCGCCCATGGTCGACAGCATGGCTGAGTTAAAGGCCTAAATTTAGTTATGACACCATTTAGGCATCTACTGCTAGTCATTCGTCACAACATGAAGCATTTATAATAATCAGCGATGTAGAGCCAAAGGCATCATGCATTTAAATATTTCTTGTAGTCCTATTCATTGTTGATGGCTGCTTATTTATATTACTAATTAATACGCGAATGCAGTAGTTTTTTTTCTTTTGCTACATACCTTAAATGCAATTTTTCTTCTATGGTGATATGAAGTACCGGTGGGGCCTTGTAGGCCTGTAACCTGCTTAAATTGTGACCAAGGGTGCCTTGTGATGTATCTAGAATGATTCCAGTTCAAATATATGATTCAACTTCATCAATGATAATTGTTGTATAGGCATTAACCGTGTTGTACTGTGTTCGAGAAACCTGTCGTTGTGCTTTCTTAATTCAAGAACAAGGAGAAGACCATTGTGACGTCATAATGAATGGTTTTTGTGTATAGATCTTGAAAGAACAATTTCAAGGGGAATTTCACGCTCTGTTTACTTCTCTCACCCATGAAGAATGATCCGAAAATGAGGTTCCTTTTATGCTCAACCTCTCATGAAAAAAAAAACCCATTAGGGAAATCCATATAGGCCCGGACACGCATTTATAAAGTTGACGTGGTTGCGACAGCGGCGGTGGCTCCAGAAATTTGCCGACAAGGGGTCCGACGGGGGTCCGATCCGGGACAGACTAGAGCCTCGGTCCGAGTCCAGGAAAAAAAAAATCTCTGGTAGGGTTCACATGGGGAGTTTTTATGGCTAAATGTCCTGCTTTTAGACAACAATAAAGATTGGCAAACAAAATAACGTTATTTGAATAGAAAAATTATATTTTTAAATTTTTTGATCCGACAACCTCGTTGTGGGGTCGGACGCATTGGCGTAATAGTAGAGCGGCTAAGGTTGAATTTCAGGTAGAATCGTGCACTTCTGGAAGAAAGCATGAAACTTCCCACAGTGATACTATGATACTTAAAGATCATTTTAAAAAATATACCCCAAAAAATAACGCCTCCTAATGGCCACCATATTAAAATCCAATATGGCCGCCAAAATATTTGATTTTAGCCAATATATTCATATCTACAGCACATGTCATTGCCAAATGAAGATCTTAACCTATGTTTTCAATATCAGGGAGTGTCATGCAATCATCAGAAATTATGTCAGATGGCGCCGCCATATTTGATTTCAAGATGGCCGCCAAATTAATGATATTTTTGTCAATATTCATATCTACAGTACCTAGCACTGTCAATCAAAGACCGTTGCCCATGTTTTCGATATAGGGGACTACCATGCAACCATCAGAAATTATGTCAGAAGACCACCATATTAAATTTCAAAATGGCCGCCATCTTGAAATTTAATAAATATATATAATATATATATATATATATATATGTGTATGTATGTATTATATAATTAATTTTTGTGTGTAGCACCCTGTTTATATAATAAAATAATGGTGAAAACAGAGCTTTAATAAATGAAAAGTGATGTGAGTATCGTATCGGGATTAGCCTATCAGATAAAAAAAAAGTTCCTTTATCAACTGTTTGAAAATGTGCCCCTGGCGGGAATTAGAATGTGATTTCTTGCTGTCAAAGTGAGTGTCATACATATTTACCCCTGGTATATCACAGATATAACCCAACCAGGACATTTCTTCAAAAAAACGATATACTGTTGCCAAAGAATACCCTAGAAGTCATACCTGTATTATAATGAAGTAACATATAGAATCAATGTTGCTGCGTAGCATTGTGGTATAACTAATAGAATGGTGACAGAAACAGTGCTAAATGAACAATGATGTAAAGATCATATAAGGCATAACCTATCAAAGTAAAAGCCCTTTATCAACTGTATGAAAAAGACAAAAGTGCCCCCAGTGAGAAATTAAACCATGCATCAGTTGTTTGAAAATGTGTCCTAGTTGTATTTATCAGGAAACGAATATTTTATATATATTCTCCTATTCACCATTGCTATATTTGTTACTAATTATGAATAGGCAGTATTATGTGCCTAAAAGCACGGTATTCTATTGTCTCATTGTTACAAATATTGCTTTATATATGTATGGAGTAAAGAATATTCTTTACTCCATGATGTATGACAGCTTTTGTGAAATTTACAACGGCTATAATACTTAGGGCCTACTGCTGGCAATAACGTTCAGCTTCATTGCAAGTTGTATGTGCTGGATTGACTCAATTGGGGGGTTTAATTCATTTTTTTCGCTTTTGAAGGATAAGATTTATGATTGGCATATATATATATATATATATATATATATATTTATATATTATAATAATAATAAAGATAGCCGTTAACACAGTTAAATTGAACATGGGCCCCCGAGCAGTGGTTTTTACTGATAGGGCTACTCTACTCACAGATATTAGAAATAAACTACCATGTCGAAGAGGATACCAGTTACTATATTGGTACTTTTATTTCCTTAAGTAACCTAGACTCGGAAATAATGTCCGATGGGGGAGCACATTATTATGGCATAGATTAATTTAGTAAAAATATGATATGCGGTATATAGGCTAATAATACTTCAGTAATCAATATTCCTGCCCCGAAGACTAAGATCCTGGATGGTGCCGGCGGATCATTACTTTATGTAAATTGTACAATACTCGATTTCATGGGTTCGCGGACGGAATGATGTTCAGCGGGGGATGGTATTCGTATATGGATTACTTCAGTAAAAGAGTAGTAATTTCTAATTTATGCGTCAAGGGCCCCGACGGTACTCTCGAACCAGGGCCCATCAGAACCTAGTTACGCCACTGGTCGGACGACAGGGGAAGGCCTGTCCGACGGGAGGGCAAATGTTCTCCCTGCCTTCCATTCCCCCGCTGGCGCCAATACTGCCACAAAGTCAAACTCCTGGGTAGATATGTCGGCTGATCGGTTATCCAGTGAGAGCTGTTCAATATTTGGTAATAGTAACGGAGTAACCATATGGGAGGGGGGTTGAGGGCGTATATTCAAGACCTATCAATATAGCACAATCATTAGGGAGGAGCTCCACCATAGTGAAGTGTAGTATTGTAGTCCACGTTATGGAAAGGAGAAGCAGAGAGTTTTCTAGGAGTAGCAAGCACCGTCCGAAAGAAACCAAATAGCCGGGCACGACCCTCTCCCTTCGTCTGGGTGGCTCCATTGGGGGCTCTAGTCACATACATTGTGTCTTTGTGACTGAGAGTGCACATGGCCAGTCCTCTCCGTCGGGGAGAAAAACCACAATTCATCGGGGAAGAAAAAATGTATATGTATTTTCTACATATAATATTCGCTCGCGTGTGTCCTTCAATCCGATCCTGGTACCACGCTGTCAGTATGTAGAGGAGGCCTGTCTTCAACATCCCCCTAGTTTCTTCATCAATGGAGGAATGTAATTTTGTAATCTGCTTACTCTATTACGTTTCTTCCGAACCAATGGACAAACGCCACTTTTGTTTTTTGCACCCACCCATTTAAATCTTTGTTATC
>NW_022717449.1:598683-599932 GCF_011630105.1 Anneissia japonica | reverse complement strand
GAATTCTTCTGAGAGAAACAAATACAGCTATTCATTGTGGCTTTTTATTATGTGTCACTGTTGGTTATTATTTTATGTAGGCCTGTGGGGTACGTCAGGTAGATTGTTGTATGTAAGATATGATAATCAACATTGCGCCATTTTTAGTTAGCACACAGTCTTGAGTCAGAGATATGGATTTTAATCAATCTAAAAGTCTGCAACACTTTCAAGTCGAGATTGAATAATTAAATGCTGCGTGCATCTGAGATTATCTTGTCCTGTCTTGCTACAGAAAGCTGAAACCTGATTGGTTGACTTGCCAAAATTTTAGCAGATTAATTCATAAAACCAAACAGATTGTCTCAGAATAATCACCTTATAGAGAGAGTGAATTGATTAAGGAACAGTCTCGAACGGGAGATGGTAAGTTGCTATTCTTTTAATGTTTCTGTTATTTGCTAGGACTGTTCTGATGTAGGCCTAAATACAGGGACACATTTTTGAAATGGAACTAGTCAATTTATTTCTTTCTTAAGCATAGATAGTATAGTATTTTTCAACAATAAATGATAAGTGTATATCGATCCATATTAACTACCATTAGGCCTATGCAATTGACATATGTTTATTATATTTTCTTTTATTTTTGTTAATCATTATTACTACGGTAATATCACCAATAATTTCTCAGACTTCATATTTCAAAATGTATTATTAATATAAATTAATGTCACTTTATCGATACATTATTACTTACGTCATAATAGACTTTACATCTTTATATAAATCTCTCTTTGCTATCTTATTTTTACCAGCTCATCAATGACCAACAATACAAGTTTCGTATAGTACAAATAACTAGTTTCTCATTGTGGTTGAAGAAATGGAACCATTTCGGAAAAAATCAGGCTATATTCTCATATCATACGATGAATCCGATGAACAGTAAGTACAATAATTTCAATACTTAATTGAAATATCTGTTTCCAAAGATATCTAACTGATTAACATCGATACATTATTATATAGACGAAAACCTTCTTAATTATCACCAGTGGAGTTGCATCTCCATACCTAAGTTACATTAATGTGACTCACGATTATTCATTGCGTATTTGGCAATACCTTGAGAGGAAAACTGTCCTAATCGGAAAATCCAAGGGTATATACTACTTGGCCTCATAGCTCAGTTTGTATAGTATCCGAACGGAAATCGGAAGGTCTTGGATTCGTATCCCGATGGGGACAAACGTTTTTTTTTCTCTCA
>NW_022717449.1:588671-598672 GCF_011630105.1 Anneissia japonica | reverse complement strand
ATAAAAAAAAACATTCAAAAATCAAAATTAATATTCTTGGTAGGAAAGAAAAAAAATTATATTGATATAATTCTTTGACCTTTCATTTATAAAATGTGCATAACATTATTCTGCGATGGTTTGAATAAAATAAAGGTGGGATGCATCCACGAAAGAGAAAATAAATAAATGAAGCCTCCTAATGTAATTTGTTATGGCTATATGCATTGGAGTTGGTAAGATAATATGGTTGTTAAGTCATGATGAAACCACCTTTTTAGAAAATTGAAGTTGTCATAATAAGTCCAATAATGTAAGCTGTAATGAATGATTTCTGTGAATGGTGAAAAAGAAACATTGAATTTCTCATTTAAATCAAACAGGTTAATATTGAGATACAGGTCGAACTATTTATTCATCAGCAAATAAATCAAT
Organism: Anneissia japonica; assembly: GCF_011630105.1. Taxonomy (NCBI): domain Eukaryota; kingdom Metazoa; phylum Echinodermata; class Crinoidea; order Comatulida; family Comatulidae; genus Anneissia; species Anneissia japonica. Next base: position 598,258 of record NW_022717449.1, on the reverse strand, counting down.
AAAGTGATACGGAGCTGGTAAAATGAAGACCTGGATATATTAAAATTGTTTAACCTTGGAAATTCACAAGTATACACGACAATACAATCTAACCTAACATTAAAGATCTAACGTAGAATTTAAAAAGCAAGCAAATCAATATTTGCTTGCTTGGTATTATCAGGCCAACCGATCTTGTTAACATGTTAACAACAACAGAGGCAAAAAGTTAGAGGAGTAAATTTTTAGAATTTATGATATAATTCATAAAAGTTATGATAAAATTGATGAAGAAATAAGAAGATACAATTTAAAAGTCATTAACGGATTGAACAACCGGTATGTATGTAAATATATAAAATTATATAGGCCTATATTTCAAACATTATTACCCTTTACATTACGTTTTTATTCAGGTGTGTTAGAAAAATATGGATTCATTTATTGGAGCGTGGTTTTGCGGTCCGTGCCGACATTGATATCTCTCAAGAGTTGATATTGGATAGTTTGTCTGATAGTGTTAAGAATGCATCTGTTGTTGTCGCATATTTATCGAAAGGATACATGGCGAATAATGTCTGCAAAACTGGTAAGAGATTTCTAAAAGCATTTTTCCATCATTATATTACGTAATGGATGAATTTGTTCGTTATTATTATTATTTTAAATACAGTTAATTATCAAGATTAAGTATTCTTAAGTGCTCGAAAGTTGAGCTATTATAGCGTGCTTGAAATCAGGTTACAGAAAACAATCTAATCGTAATTCTGTAAATTTGTATGAGCTAAATGAGAAGCAAGGATGCTACCTAGAGCGTTTGTCTGATCTAGGCAACAAAAAACCTTGCCAGTTAGTCAAATTATTAAGAGTACACGTACAGAAAACAAACTGTTCAGTATTGCACTATAAAACTATATTTTACCAGGATTACATTTCAGTAGCATAATCCAATATAGTATTATAGAGTTTTATGCACTGTTTTTCAAATGGTCGTGGAAACGTAATGAAAACTATTTAAATATCATTATGTAAAGATATTGCGAATATTGTAGGATTAATTTGAATTAAAAAGCTTTAATCTCTATCGCGATTTGAAATTGTAAATACTTAGGGCATTTTGGAATTCTAGAGGGAGAGAGTTCCAGCATCTGGCACCTGCAACCTTAAATGACATACACATTTATTCAGGTTTTATTGGTTCTATAACAACATTTAATGTATTTGTATTGCCGGTGTTATGTGTGTGTCGATCAAACCTCGTCGGGGCCAGCCCATGTACGCATTTATACATTAGGCAGTTAATGGCATAATCTCTCATTTCTTCGAAGCTTGGCCAATCTAAGCTTTTAACTAAATCATTCTCCCTATAATTAATGTAATCAACATTTCTTGTTTAATTATGCGTGCATCTTTTCTGAATTCGTTTGATAATGTTTTTGTTTTCAGTTGTATTTTCCTAGACAGTTAGTGCATAGTCAGTTGTTGATTGTATAGTGATTATATAAAGTTGATCTAATAGCGATTAAAAAAATTTCCTTATTTCAAGAACATGATCATTCCATGAAAAATTTTCATCAAGTTGGATGCCCAAATAACGAATACATTTAACTTGTTCCACTGGATTATTGTTTATATGAATTTTTAGTTTATCCTCGTGTGAGACTTTATTACATTTAAATAACAGTACTTTGAATTAAGAGAAAGATGGTTTTTAAAGTACCATTGGTTAACATTATCCATCATTTTTTGAAGGTCTGTGTTTATGTCATAAATATTCTTACCAGATGTATATACAACTATATCGTCAGCAAAAATGATGCAGCCTGCGAAAGGGCATTTATAAACAAATGATGCACTTGATTATTTTATTATGCCTTTACAATGCCCCATGCGCATTTCAAACTACTAGTGGCATTATAATAGTAATTACTAAAACTCTGTGCAGATTATCAAATTTTCTTTTACAAAAATCTGCTCTATGCCCATAATTATATGTGCGTATATAAAGTCATGATGTGATATCATGAACGTATTTAAGCATGTCACTGGATAGAAAGTTCCATTTCTTATCATCATACGATTCTTAGATAATAAGGTATTTTTTATTATTTTCTGATCATTTTAAACCTGAAATATAAATCCGTTACAGTTTGCAGGTACAGTCGACTTTACAACAAACAGATTGTAGCACTGAGCCTGTACACGGATCTGACGTTTCATGAATGGGTTACTGAACTTCAGCGATCCTATCGGTCAATGACTCTCATTGATATCTCAAGACTTGGAACACTCCTTAATGTGGTCGAAGAACTCGTTAAGATCTTGCAGAATCACGATGACTTAACTAGATTTACAGAGGTAAGAACTCATAGGCCTTTGTGAAGAACATGTTATTACAACCTCGAGGTCGGGGGTTCGAAACTCTCGTTGTGCAAATCGCTTGTGTCCTTGGGCAAGGCACATTATCTACGGTCGTCTCTCTCCACCCAGGAGTAGGCCTACAAATGGGTACCTGGTAGGTTCCAACACAACTGCGCTGATTAATAGCTGCAATATTATGGAATAATAATATAATTTAATTTAATAATTTAATTTGGTGATGAGTATGTATTCTATATGTGTTTGATCCAATGACCTGGGTAGAACTGTGAAGCGCTTAGAGGCTTTGTGCATGAGCGCTATATAAGAACGACAGATTATTATTATTATTATTATTATTATTATTATTATTATTATTATTATTATTATTAACACACAAGTAACAACGATGATAATGATAATAATGATGATGAAAATAATAATGATAATAATGTAAAGCACAATTCACATTATCAAAGTGCATTTGACAAATGTGTGTGATGTGCCCATATATGGGTATGATGATGTCATATTACACCCAAATTATGAGCATAGGCCTATCACATGTTTTTGTCACATAGACTTCGATAGCGTGGATAGAACCTAAGAATGATAATAATTCTAATGAATTGCTTTCGACGAATTTGATTCTAATATTATTAGAATAATTATTATAATTAATAACAATAATAAATTATCAATAGGCATGGTATTAGTAGTATTATCCCGTATATGCTCTTAGTCCTTACCATTAGATACATTCCCAACATCAATAAGAGCTAAAACTAATCGACAGTTACCAGACGATGGATTTCCAGATGAAGATGGAACTTCATCGACAACACGAAATCCAATCAAGAACAGAAAACAAAGGATTGCATATAGTACACCGACAGCAGAAGCAATTGTGGTAACAGCAACCTCCCTTAGGAGCTCTTCTGTACAAGCAGGAACAGCAGTTGAGAATCCTTCCAAAGGATTTCAATTAGCAACGAAGAGTCCTACACAAGATCAAGTAGCTGCATCTGACACTCATCGAGGTAAGGCAATTGTTATAGATTTTCTGAAACTCAAACGCAGATGCCTTCAAATTCTACATGGATTTTATAATTCCGGTTTTACAGGAATTTGGCTCCCATTGAATTCGCACCTATGCCTATCTGTACGTAACATTCGTAGTGAACTGGAACACTCCATGACAAACTTGTTAGGGGGCGAAATTTACTATGAAATCAGACCGGAGCGGAACTGGTGACACAAGAAGTATTATAATCATCGGAGATTGAGTTCAATTGAACATTTCTTGTATAAGACCTACATTAAATGATAAAATACCTATCATAGGCTTATTTAGACCTAAGTAAGTTTTTAACTTTTAATAATAGAATGTCAGAGCAAATTTACAAAAGAATAATATAACTGATCCATTTTTGCTTTTTAATCTGTGACACATTGAAAGTTGACTATTCAAATAAACAATTTAATAATTTCAAGTGTTCTCAAAATTGACAAAAGAGGTGCAAGAGGTTGGTAAAGGACAACGGAAATGTCCTTCTTTGGTACTGAAAAATTATGCAAGTTCCAACCAACCATAACAGCCTACTATTATAGGTACAGATCAAGAAATTCAAAATACAAGGGGCTAGGGAGGGACTTTATCAGGTGGAGGGTGTAATCAACTCAGCCGCACCATGGTTAGTGCTGAGGTAAGAAAATGTGGTTACGGCACCTCCAGACGGAAATGGCATTCTTAGACCTAAATTTTAATATAATTTTTTTGTCTCTATTTTATAAAAATAATTTTTGAAAATTTCTTCCCCCATTGATTCCGCCGCTGTTAGCAATGTATTTGCCAATCGTTGAAGGGAGGAACTGTCTCAGCTTCTGGATACATCACTCATGACTTCATGAATTTATGTATTTGCAGTCATAAGTAATAATGATGTGTTTTTGTTGATTCCATTAGACTACAGTATTCAAACTAATACAATTTCTTTCACTTTTTACAGAAAACGTATCTTCACAGACAGGAGAAATGACACGGTAAGCCAGCCTATACATGTGGAAATCCAGTCAGGAAGTGCAATACTTTACTACCTACTGTTGTGCTGAAAAAATACTTAATTGTTTATTACAATTTTCCAAAAATGTTTTATTAAAAATGTTGGCGTTACCGATTTACATGATTTACAATTCTACTAATATCAAGTTATAATTTGAAAATGTTTATCACATCTTTATGTTTTGAACCGACAAAATAGTTCATAATATACAGTACCGACATAAGAATTACATTTTCTCAGATTCACAAATGAAATTGGTGAAGTTTTGTGTTTTGTTCGCACTTCTCCGAATCATCATGTTACAAAAGTCAGTAAATTAACCAGTGTAATGAAAATCGAATTGGACGATGACCAGGAACTCATAAGTGAAGTTCTAAAGTTAGACCCTGATGATAATGTATGCAAGGATTCTACAATTACATTTGGAATACCTCTTCACGCTGGATACCAACCAATGGCGTCAAAGCATCTTGTTGGAAAATTGTCTATGGACAGTGGCAGGACATGGAAAACAATTAAATCGTCAATAAAAACTTACCAGGTAAGACATTTTTTTAAATTCTGTAAGAAAGAATTAGTTTGAGTTTGTTGTAACAAAAAAACAAAGATGGAGAAAAACATTGCTATTATCACACAATTAAGTACAACCATTTCAGCGACAAATCTAGAGCATATCATATCTATTTTCCAAATCCAAAAATATATTTGAGACCGATCCTTTTTCAAATTTTGGTGACGGCTTTAGGACTTATATAGGTATCACGTGGTATAACATGGCCTAATTTTGTTGAAGTGAAAAACGTTAGCATGGCAGTGTGATCATTTTACAGGGAATAACTGTTTGTGAATTACAAGGCAACCCATTTGGAATATACGGAATTATCTCTGGTTTGGTGAAAGACTCTCATACGATTGGCCGAAACGGAGGCACAATAAAATTAACGACTGACCCCCAGGTGTGTTTGAGTTTCAAACAGAATGATTTACGGACTCCAGAAAAAGTGCAAATCATGGTAAGTGAATTCTTGAATGTAACTGTAGGACTACCTTATATTTCACTAGAAGTTTTTGTCTTGAAAATATATAATTGTATGATTACAACAGCAATATTTAATTACAAAATATATGTATAAGTTAACATAAAAATATACGCACTCAATATTAATCGAAAGTTTTAATCATAATAATTTAATATCTTTAGGTTCGACCTGTCGAAAAAGCTGCCAAAAACCTGAACCAGTATTCTGTTATATCCTGCAGTCCATTCTTAGTTGTCGAATTCGAAACAAATCGTGCAACGGATGTACCAGTGAAAATCACACTACCTGTCAGACAAATATCAAATGACAACACCACTGTGGAACCTCACTGCAACAAAAGTCACCGGCCAAGCACAGCTCCAAGTCGTCATAACTTCCAAACTAAATTAGAGCCACCATCATTCCATGTGCTTTCCAAGTTACGGACAGGAACATGGAAACAAGACAAGGTTGTTGATGTTGAACGCCCGTTTAATGATACCGTCTCTTTTTCTACAAAAGGTCTTCATAAAAGGTACAAAATGATTTATTTCAAAGTGCAAAAAATAAGAATAATAATAAATAATAATAATATACCGAATCGTGATGAAAATGGCGTTGATGAGACAACGACGATTATGAGTATAATGATGTAGGTCATGATGATAATAGAATGTTGGAATGATGATAATGGAATGTTAGAATTATGATAATGGAATGTTGGAATGATGATAATGGAATGTTGGGGGCGATGGAAAGATTGAATGTTGAAATGATGAAAGGATGAAATGATGGGTCATGGAATATTGGAATGACGGAAAGATCGAATGTTTCCAATAAAAACAAATGTATATGATGATAACTGACAAATATAATTTTTCATTGTAGCAACAAAATGGTCGTATTTGAATCAACGTCAACCGACCGACTTTCGGAAGTAGCTGACATTCTGGAAAATGCCTGCAATAAACAGACTGTGAACATCATCTTAAACCACCACAAGGACAACGATGAGAATTTTATAACACGAATTGTCTCTAGTGAGAACTGTAAAAACACGCTTGTGGAACTTAGGGAAGAGAATTACTGCGGGCCACCGTCTCCCAGTAAAGATGTTCTGCTCAAAGAAGGTCAGCTGATGAAGATAACTACAGAAGGAAATATCAGAATCATGGGTAGAGATAAAATTACGTACCGATTTTATAAAAATCTACGAGTTAAAGAGGAGTTTTTAGTAGAAGTTGTCGATCCACTGAAAGATATCCAAAGGAGATGCTACATGGGGAAGTGCATATTTTCAGTAGAACATTCGGATAAGTCTGGAAATTGTTCGATTAAGCGTAAAGAACGTAGTACAGACAACACATGGGAAGAACTGGTGGTATTTGATATTTGCCTGAAGGTATATAAAAATTACTTTGTGTAAGGTGTACTACTACTGCCTGCTACTACTGCTGCTGCTACTACTGTACTATCATTGTACCATTGTATAACCATGGAGGTATGTTTTATACCTCCATGGTATAACTGATGTTAACAAATAACACAATACACAGGGGAGCTACATTGTGCTGAATTTTAGTGTCATTATTTTCTTATTTTGTTTGTGTTGCTATGGTTTGCCAAACTATCTTTTTAAACGCTGCTTAATAGACGTAATGTTAATTGCTTTTCCTTGTTCTTCCTTAATATTTAATCAGATTATGTTGTTGATTTTATCTTATTGTTATTCCTCTGCAGCATTCTGGCTATATATCGTATTCATGCAAACAACTATGTTCTCTACTTCTCTACATAAATTAATTTGATAAACACTTATGCTTGGCTCACACAATTAATGATTTGTTTTTTTTTTTAGAAGTATGAAACACACTTAACAAGAGAAGTGCATCTAGACGAAACTCCTCATGGTCAGTTGCATTTATTTTTCGATAATTAGGCCTAATCAACCGGTATATAACTTTATTTGCAATGCAATTTATTTAATCAGCATTCACAAGAGGCAAATAAAAAGCTTAAAAATTTTCAAATGTGTATATTACTTAATATAATAGGCCTACACAATGTAACATTATCAACCATCATTGATATTGTCAGCAATTTTCGTTAATAACAAGTGAAATGGCGTCCAAAGAACCTTAATTAAGCAAACTAGGGAACCAGTATTTACACAATTACTATACTATACGTGATTCAAACTGGATGGTAAAGCAATACTCGGAAAAAAAAAACAATAATATAATATACATCTTTTTGTTAGAAACAGTAATGTATTAACGACGGTGACGTAAATATATATAAATCTCAAAAAATTTTAAGGGTGTTGTTTTAAATTTTTCAGATTTGTTGTCTGAATCTGTCATACAAGAACTAACTGACAAATTAGGAGTGGAGTGGACACGGCTTGGAATACATCTTGGATTATCTAATGCGCAAATTCAAAGATTAAAACTTGACTACAGTCACACAAGAGAAAGAAGCTTCCAGATGTTAATTCTTTGGTTACATTCAACTTCTGGTAAACTGTCGAAGATTCGGCAGTTATCGCATGCTTTGATTAAGGAAGGGAGGTGTGACTTGTCGCAGTGGTTACAAATGAAACTAGGATGAATTCCAACCTAAAAGTGTAGAAAAGAATTTTGGAAGCTCATGGTACAATTATGACTCGATGAGGTATTATTCGAAATATCGGCAGGCACGAACTTGGCATGCCTAACCTTTTTTTGTGCAATTAAGAAATCCAACGAACTAGGAGATTTTTAATAACATACAGCAGGGACGAGGAGAAGAACATACATGCACATCTATTTCAAAAAGTATATTTGAATCTATATAGATACCATCGTTTAACTTACTACTGACGTTTTTAGTCAAATGTTATCCAATGGTCTAAAATTATGTATTCGTATCATTTTTAAAACCTTTATATAGGCCTGTACATGTTCTATAAGCATATACGCATAGCATTGTTTGATTGTGATATCCAATCGTTTATGTATTGACAGAACAAGGTGATAGGACAGAACGAACATGTTTCATAACCGCTTACTACTAGCATTTTCCCTAAAATACATAGGCCTAATACATGTTTAATTACAAAATACTATAACTATATCAGTAATATGTACAATATTTATAAATCAGATTATGCTTACCAGAACTGTGAAGTTTCTGATTCTAAAAACGAACATTTTTCACGCTAAATTTGACTTTTCTCAGCAGTATAGCTGGAAAATCTTATCTTTTCTAATTTTGTTTTCTTCCATTCTATAATCGTTTTTCCTATCTTTTTGCACTGGAGTTTTCCGGCCGGCCCTTTGGTCACTTTCCATGCCTGGATCTTTTCCAAACTTTGTCCAAGCATAAACAATAATAATAACAGGGGTGTGTGTCTGGGGACCATTTAAAGGGAAAACACTCTATACTAGACATTTTCAAACCGAAACATCTGATCTGAATGAAACTTTTAGGAACTATAACCAGGTTGCATAGAAGAAATTAGTACATTTTGGGCCCAAACCTATAGGCCTATCTCAAACAACTTATCAATGGATCTAAACGAAGCTTCCAGAGTCGCTCTCAATCACTAAATTACTATGTATCAACTATGTACTAAAAATGCACTGACCTACGTAGGGTCGGTGAGTCTCCATATCTCTCTCACTATTACCATATTATAGTTCGAGTCTCACTAACGTCGCGTTGTCTTTCATGTTTTTTTTTTAACTTGATATCTTGTTATTGGCTTTTCCAGTTTTAGCAGAAATAGCCGTTGCTTTTGTTATAATTTCTTTTGTTTCTTTTAGCTTTTTTCCATGTTTTTCATAACGGCACCTTGGTCACTTTCCGTGTATAAATCTTCTTCAGGCATTGTTCAGTCAAAGACCATATTATAAAAAATAATGTGCATATCAAAATATGACTTCATTCTACACACTTTGAATATTATGTTCCACATTGAATTATTTATCATAAAAATCATACATTTGTGCTGCAATTAACTCTGACTAATCACTAACCATAACAAAAAAGCTATCGTATTGTGCCAATCGTGTAACATAATTCGATCGTAAACATTTATATGTAAAATAAAGAGTGTTTGACCAAGTGTATTCCGTCTTTTGTTTGATCTTTTTGCATCCATAACAATCTTGGAAGCTCATCGTAT
>NW_022717449.1:585688-588618 GCF_011630105.1 Anneissia japonica | reverse complement strand
TAGATTTCTGATATATGGTTGTCTACAACTTAGATTAGGCAAGACTTTTTTTATCTCTTGTTTCGCGTACATTCACCAATAAAAATAAAATTTTATTGGTGAATGTAAAATAGGATGGTTCAATGCTTCAAATTGATATAAGGAAGAAACATACATATCTTATCTTTCGAGATTTCAAGGCAGCGGAGGGCGTAATAAAAATAAAGAAAACCTTTTATTTTTTTTCTGAAATTTCCACTCTTTCGTGGCGGCGGGTGCGCTAATTGGCCAAAAATAAATTTTATTTGTATTCGAAATCATCAATATTTGCAGACGGTGGGTTCGCTTACAAGGTATAAAATAAAGTCTCACCTTAGGTGACAGCGATACACATTCAGCAAATTGTAATCATTAGCATGATCAAGATTATAAAGAGTTGTAGGCGTTGTCTCAACGTCACAGTACGTTGCTGGCCCGACGTCGGTAAACGTTTGAAACTCTAAACGTCGGCCCAACGGTGGTACCCAACATCTATTTCAAACGTTTACCGATGTCGGACCAACAAGGTACTATGACGTTGCGACAACGTCTATAATTATATATATTATGGAGGTTGGATTTTTTTTTAAGGCAGTTTAGTTGACGGTGGATAATGTATAGAAAACATGGAGGTTGTGTGTTCGATTCCCACACGAACCAATTTTTTTCCTTTAAGGAAGTTTAGTTGATGGTGGATACTGTACTCGTTGATGACGTCGCGAAATAACAACAAACAACATGTCATGTCCGAGCCTAGGCCGTCATGGAAGCTCACTAGCTCCTGTGTAATTCATGTTGAGCCAACTGCAGACGAAAAGGTTACAATCTTTTTAGAGATAAGCTGGAAGAAAGTTTTAGACAGTGCCCATCAATGGAAGGATTTTAATACTGAGGAATGGAAGTTAGCGAAGTATTTGGCTTGCTTAACCGTTTTTCTTTGATCGCCGCTTCCAACCGTCTAGGCGCGTCTAGCCTAAAGAGGGCCTACGTAGCAGGTCGAGATCCGTGAAAAGTCGTGTATAAAGATGTGGGTTACCCACATCTTTATATTTGCACAAGTAATTAAAATTGTTTATTGAGCAGATTAATCGCACTGATAAACAATTGTACTACATTCGGCTGATGCATGCCCTTCCAGCAGTTAGGACTACTAATTAATCTTCTGTGACTGGTTGATTGCTAACTTTTTAATGCTTTTTGTATATAATGCACTCTTCCAAATTGTTTTGCTTATGTGAATGGACAACAATATATTAGATGACAATGAATTTATTCATGAACTTAAATACTTCTTCTGCAATCATAAAGTTCATTTTGAACATTTACAATCTTTAATTTTAGACCCTTTCGATGTTTCAATGAATAATGCAGTTAACCCTAATCCTATGTATCCTGAAAATAATGATGAATGTAATTTTGATCTTATAGATACTTTTAATTCTAAATTTAATAATATTGCTTCTTCTATTAGTATTTTTCATATGAATTCTCGAAGTTTGGTTAATCATTACAATGAAATAACAGACCTCCTAAGCACGCTGGATCATAATTTCTCTGCTTTATCTTTCTCTGAAACCTTTTTTAACAATAATAAAACTGTTTTTTTCTTTTTACGACATACCAGGTTATTCACTCCTGCATTCTTCTAGAACTAATAGAACGGGGGTGGTGTTGCCATATATCTGGACCAGAATTTACAATACACAGTTCGTAATGATCTTTCTAATTTAATCTCTACAACTGCTGAATCTATTTTTATTGAAATAAAGGCTGAACCTAAGAATATTATTTTAGGAACCGTCTATAGAGTACCGGACTTATCATTGCCTACTTTTAATTCTGATATATCATTTCTTCTAGATGTAATAAAGAATGAAAATAAAATAACCTATATTGCCGGAGACTTTAACATTGACTTACTTAAGTATAGTACACATAAGCAATCCTCTGAGTTTCTTGGTAATATGTTTAATTATAATTTATATCCCCTAATCCATAGACCTACTCGAATTACAACTAAAACTGCCACCCTTATCGATAATATATTTACTAACAACATGCAAACTAAAATATCTCCTGGCATTCTTTACTCTGACATATCTGATCACTTTCCTATCTATTCTATTGTTCATTCAAATTTATCTCATTCTCTATCTAATAATAATATAAAATACTCTATGTCTAGGAAAATAAGTGATTATACAATTTCCTCTCTAAGTAATAATCTTCCTTGTACTGTCTGGTCCGATGTTTACAACAATGATAATCCTAATGATGCTTACAATTCATTTGCAAATAAGTTGCTAAAAATATATGACACCCACATTAAAAAAGTTAGAAAGAAAAGAAATATTCGAATGGAAAAAAAACATTGGATAACTAATAACATAATAAAATCTATAGACACAAGAAACAAGTTATACAAAAGATATATTAAATCAAAAAGGGAATCTGTCAAAGATAAGTATATAACTTATAGAAACAGGTTAACCAAAATATTAAAAACTTCTCGTAAAAAATATTATAATAATAAATTTAATTCATACAAGAATAATATGTTTAAAACCTGGCAAATAATTAATAGTGTTCTTGGTCGTAACAACAAACATAAAAGTTCCCCGTCATACTTCCTACATGATGGATCAACAATTACAGACTCCCATACTATTGCTAAAAAACTAAATGACTATTTTGTAAACATCGGACCAGATATTGCAGCAAAAATTAATATTCAAACTAATCAACATTTCTCTTGCTTTCTTAACCCACCTTATCTTGATTCGATTTTTTAAACCCAGTTACTGAATACGAAATTATAGAAATTATCCAAAGCTTAAAAATTAATAAGAGTCCTGGAAATGATGAAATATCAAACAATGTTGTCAAACGTATATCCAATCAAATCTCAAAAC
>NW_022717449.1:583606-585596 GCF_011630105.1 Anneissia japonica | reverse complement strand
TGATCCTCATTTGTTTACTAATTACAGACCTATTTCTTTATTACCTTGTTTCTCCAAAATCCTTGAGCGCCTAATTTACAACAGATTGCTTGGGTTTTTAGATAAGCACAATATTATTCATAATCGCCAACATGGTTTTAGAAAATTCTTTTTAACTGATCTTGCTATTACTGATATATATGACCAAATTACCAAAGCTATTGGTAATAATTATTTCACAGCTGGTATTTTTCTTCTGAGCAAGGCCTTTGACACTATTGATCATAGCATTTTACTAAGGCCTTGCTCTCAATCTATTTAGAAGCTACCTTGGCAATCGACAACAATTTGTTTCAGTTGACTCTTATAATTCTCCTCTTTCTAAAATCAATTGTGGTGTTCCACAGGGGTCAATACTTGGTTCTTTATTATTTTTAATTTATATTAATGATCTCCCAAATTGTTCATCATTATTAGGTTTTGTTCTGTTTGCTGACTACACCAATCTTTTCTATTCAAACAAAAACTTACCAGAACTTTTTAAAATTACTAACACTGAATTAAGCAAAGTATCCAACTGGTTTAAATTAAATAAATTATCATTGAACATTAATAAAACTAATTTTATTCTTTTTAATCACAAAACAAAACAAGACTATAATCATGTTTTAAAAATAGATAATAATATTATTAACCAGGTCAGTGAAACAAAATTCAAGCTTTCCTGGCAACCTCATCGTAACAAAATTTTTAATATTATTTCTAGAAATATTGTTGTCATGAATAAGTTAAAAAATGATTTTCCCCCACATATACTTTTATCATTATACAATACCTTAGTCCTACCCTATATTAAATATTGTAATCTCTCGTGGGCCACCACAGTTGATAAACATACATAACCTGTGCCCCTGGACAAGTCTTGAGACCACTAGTATTGATAGCATTTTTAAATTACAAAAACGCGCTCTCAGGATTTGTTCAGGGTCAAGTCGTACTACACACACTAAACCTTTATTTTATAAATATAATAAACTTAATATATTTGATTTAAACAAACAACAAACCTATAATTTTATGTATCGATTTATAAGTAATACACTCCCAATCCATATTACCCTATTATTCCCAATCCAACAGTCTGCAATTCATAACTATCCAACCAGGTTTTCAAAAAACAATATTACAACAGAAAAATGTATATCTTCTCTTAGAAAAATATCAGTATTTTATAATGGACCTAAGTTATGGAATTCCCTTGACCCCTTTTTTAAATCTTTACCCAGTTTTTCTTCTTTTAAACTTAATATCAAACGATATCTGGTCTCGATGTATGGTAATTAAGCCTTCTAACTTATGTATTAAAATAGAAACCAGACTACCTGTTTATTTTCCAGTTTTTGTATTTTATTTTTATTTTAATGGTGGCCACATCTTAAAGTTTTTCTTAAACTTATTGTGGTCTCCATCCACATAGATTTTTTGAATATGTTTGATCATGTATATGTTTGTTTTTGTTCATTATGTGGAAAATAAATAAATAAATCAATCAATCAATCAATGGATATAATGCGTAATTCGCATACTAATTTCATATTTCTAAACATTTTTGGGGGTATATGATTAATTTACATGATAGATTACACCCATACGATGCCCCTAAGCCAATTTCAAATATGGAATAATGCGTTCTCTCAGGCAGTATAGGATATACGTGCAGATATAACCCCAGGCACTTTTATAAAACTGACTGAAACGCTCACATAACAGACATAAACACATTTTTATTTCGAATATTTCGAGCACCCATGTGCATGTGATACGTGTTGTCGATGAGGAAGAGCCCTGGAGTACTCGAAATATTAGAAATTAAAAATTGTTTATGTCTATTATGTCATTCAACGTATACGTTTCTACTTGTGCATTAGTACTTACTTTATATCACCAATACATACATGGAAACTGCACATACATTTATATCCTCTATATATACTGTCTCTTATACCCATCT
>NW_022717449.1:546982-583526 GCF_011630105.1 Anneissia japonica | reverse complement strand
GGCATTTTTATTGATCTTTCTAAGGCTTTTCCACACCATTGACCACAGCATTCTTTTATATAATTTATCCCACTATGGAATCTGCGGACCTGCGCATAGCCTTTTCAAAATTTATCTTTCTAACTGTATCAAATGTACCAAGTATAATATCCAAACGTTATTTGATACTGTTAATTTTAATCTCATTCGCATGCCACAATACTTCGCTGCAAACAAACTGAGCACTAAATCATAATAAATGTAGCTTCATCTTGTTTGGAACCCCACAAACTAATAACTATTGACACTTCAGCCTATATGATCCAAATAGATGGCCACGAAATACCCTCTGTTAAATCCGCAAAATTCCTTGTTGTAGTACAAATTGACAGTTGTTTGTCATGGAAAACCCACGTCGTAACGAACTCGAAAAATCAAAATCTTCGCCTAGGCATCATTTACAGGTTATCTACATTTTTACCGGCTCTCAATATTCTTCGTAGGCCCACAGTATTCCCTGTTGTTCCTTCATCCTTCCTTAAATTTAGCTATTGCAACGTTGTTTGGGTCAATGCATTATTATTTTATCTGGCTCTCTACCATGGTCACATTCATCCCCTCTATTCTCAAACTTAAACCTACTCAAAGAAATTTATTCCAAGGCTCATTATGTATTCTGCATGCGCACACTCTTCTTCACGATATATTTATTCACAATCACACTATTCACAATTATTGTACACGATCAACTAGAATTTATTTAGGCCTACCCATTCCTAATACAAACTGCTTTCGACACAATACTGTATTAAGATAGGCCTACTCAGGTCCCTCTTTCATTAACATTATACCACCCACAATCATAAATTCCGTTTTTTAAAATCATTTTCCTCAAAGCTTAAAAATCACTTATTTTCAAATTACTAGGCCTATGATTTAGAATATCGGTCGTCTCTCGATGTGTGCTGCTATAATCATAGACATGTGATTACTTATTTATTTGTGTTTCACATTTTATTTACTTCGATCATTAAAGTTATGACTTACTTTTCTTATGTAATTTAATTATACAGATTTTAGTTTTTTTTATATTTTTATGATGAATGTTTATTGTTCCTATTCTTATGTATATACAGTATTATTAATTTAGTTATAAATATCCAATGGTTTTCTTCAGGCTTGCCCAACACAAGATTTTTCTTCTCGGGACCGAGCCTTTTTTTATGTTTTCATAACTTATTCTTTTTTCATTCTCTATTTATTGTAACGCATGTCAATGGAGGAAATAAATGTTAACGAATTTGTTTTCAAGATCACTTTTATTTCAAATATATAAAAAAAATACTGTACAATATATAAAATATGTATAAATTGAGATACAAAATATTTTTTTCAGGTAATAATATTATTAGTATAAATGACTAAAAGTTTGCTAATACAGAATATATTATAATTAACATTAGCCTTCTTTCATTGAAGTGGCAGTTTGGCGCAGCGGTTGACATTTGGGCTTTCAATCGTAAGGTCGGAGTCTCCGCTGTGCAGATTCGCTTGTGTCCTTGGGCAAGGCACTTTAGCTACATTTGTATCAATGGGTACCAGCAAACTGCTGGGGACTAACCTGCGACGGACTAGTGTCCCGTCCAAGGACACTAGGCCCTAGTCCTTGTTTCACACTACAGAAACTGTGGATAAGCTCCAACACTTGAGCCCCAGTGGTTCGGAAAGGATTTAGGCTAGTTTGTTTTTTATTTCTTTCATTGAAAGACATTAACATATTATCAACTAAACCAACACGTGCACCACTAACTAGTAGCAGGGAGTTGTTACTATAACCAGGGAGTTCAAATAACAACTCCCTGAGTTGAGTAAAGTATTCTCCCGTTTCTTAACAAATGGGAGCCTAGCCTAGCCTAAACTACGGGAAGGCCTAGGCCTAGCTTTGCAAAACGTTATAGATCTTTAACGAAAACATATCCTGTATTGCACCTATATATCTATAAATATACTATAATATTAAACGTTTTCAATTAATCCAGATACACATAACTAACCTAAAAATATAATAAAACTACAAAACACTGGGCGCAGCCATTTTAATTCGGAAAATGACCTTTACTTCTGCGAGTCCGAAAGATCAGAGTAACAATTTTTATGAATATGTTGTTTTTTGTCTTTTAATTTAAAAGCATTAATAATTTAAATTATAATTTTTTGTTTAAGTTATTATTTTGCTGCTTAAATACTAATATTAATATAGAATAAATTTTAAAGTTGACTGTTGTACAAAATAATTTTAAGAATGACTGCATTACGTCATCACAAACGTACCCATCAAAACACGAAGATCGACGAGTCACAAGGGAACTTATGTGTTGTATGGAAATGAAAACAATATCCTGAAAGAAACAGAAAGTGGTGACCTTGTACTTTATAGAATAGAGATTATTTATTTAGTACAATATATGCTGGGCACATTATTGCTAAAGCATCAGGAGAGAATCATTACATGTAAATAGTATGTATCGAAGTTATTCGACATTATTACTAGCGAGTTTTTAAAGAAAGAAATCGGGTGTGAGCCTCTAGGCCTAGCTAGCTAGGCCTAGGCTAGGCTAGGCCCCCTCCTAGGGCTAGAGTGCTAGCTAGCCTAGCTATGCCTAGGCCTAATTATGTCGCTAGCCACGGGCTAACCTAGTTATTGGATTAGACCGATTAACAAGTGCAAGGCTTGGCAAATTTAGCCTCATTAAGTCTAGGCCTAGCTTCTACTACATAGCGAAGCTAGGCTTCCTCCTAGACCTAGCCCATACTGTAATGTTTTTAATTAGGAAGTGGATATATTTACGTCGCTGTAAACAAATCAGTAAACGATATATTTACATTAAATAATAATGCATGCGCAGTCATACTTTAATAAACTTGCATTTCAACATTAGCGTGGCCTCTTAACCTGCGGTGATTCCCCCAAGTTCACCACGGCATTAATTTATAATTTTGTTTTTTATTTTTTATTAAAGGTAATTTAATTTTCTACAACAGCACAGTATAATAATAATAATAATAATAGTGTAGTTTTATATAGTGCACATATCCATCTACTGTAATGTAAGATGCTCAGGGCGCTTGATATGTGGACTAGCTGAAGTCAATCAATGACTTTCTCCGCCCCTAAGGGTCCCTTCGTGTCTGTGTTACCCGGTACCAGCAACTCTCGTCCACCACAGTAACTACAGTATGTAGTTTAATCACTAAATAAATTATTAAAGTGTTAACTTTTCAAATAAAAGTGATATTATGAGCTGGAAATGTTATGTTCATTTTACTCAGTCAGTTGTTGAATGAACACACCTGACCTAAATATAAGGCCTAAGCCTACACGAGGTTTCCTTGCTAAAACTCAAATACCACAAAATCAAGTTGATATTCTTCTAGGCCTACCTGTATTGTTATACAATAATCAATCATCACAAATTAAATAACATTAATGTTTTCATTCAAAAACATTTACACACGTCGATTCGATCGTGACAGTTGTTCAATAGCTTTTTAAAGAGTAGAAACCATTTGTTTGTGCAAGAAAAATTGTTGTGTCAAGTTAATGTATTTTAACATGACTATAATAAACATGTCCACGTTTAAAGATTTAATTTTTGTGCACCGTGGATTCATGGTACAGTACATTCATAAATTTAACTTGCCAAAAAAGGGGCCTCAACGAAAGGTCAATGCTAATTTGGGGTCTAAAAGTTGAACTCTGCGTTAACGTACATTTAGAGAGAATCGATAAATTTACGTGACCGATAATGCTATTTTATTAAAGTATGACTGCGCATGCGTTGTTTCATTTACGTAAATATATCATTTACTGATTTGTTTACAGCGACGTAAATATATCTACTTTTAATTACGTGGAGGATATCTCAAAAATGGATATATAGGCCTGGTTACAGACAAACTTGTACGATTTAGTGAATGGAATTTCTTGCCTCTATTTTAGTATTTGAAGCAGTTCTTACTTAATTTTGTATATTAATTATGTTTGCATGTAATTTTAATTCAGACATTGATAATCATTCATTCATTAACTTTGTTGATATCTGTTAAATGTGTTTCCTTTCTGTTGTGTGTTATAAACAGTAATATTCAAAATTAAGCTTCAATCGGTTGAACAGGTCTTGTCGCACATGCTCAGTACTACCTGCCGGGTGAATTTGCTTTGGGTAATTCATCCGTCTCCAGACGTGCACACTTGGTCTACACGAATGGGCATGTTTTGGCCCTATCTATTGCAAGACAATTAATTAACAATTGACATAACCATGGGAACATGTACTTCAACAGTTATTTTCATATGTTTAAAGGTTGATTACAGTTAAAAGTTCTTGATTTTAGAGTGAGGTATTTTGTTAATGTTTCTAAAGTCTACAAAATCATAGAAGCAAAAATGCCGGTAGGCAGCCTATCAGTGCCCGTAGGATGGTGAGAACTTTGCTGTATGTTAATAACATTTGATGTATAGTAAATTATATGTGTAGGCCTACAGCATTATAAATGACCAAATACAGAGATAAAATTAACAACTAAGGCCTAATAATAATAGATCTTATATCAATAATAATAAATAATAACACAGTTTTATAGTATGATGATATGTAGAGCATTAGCATGACCATTAATTAAATTAATTAATAATACAGTACATCATTAGTTTATACAAGTTTAAACATTTATAAACATGGCTACAGCTGAGACAGTTACATTCTCATTCGGTGCACAACAACCCTGGACGGGCCTGAACTCCACCGCCTTTAAGCGGTAAGATAGGGCATTGTTGTACACACATTCTCTCCTTGACAACACATTAAATGTATTACACAGGAGAGAATTCTACTCCAGTTCAACTGTAGGCGATTATTCCTGCTATACTTTACCAAATAGAGGAAATATATTACCTCAATGCTTTACTGGTCCTTCCCCAATTCCTTTGCTTACCAACAAGTTTTTACATATGCGAGAAATACAGAATTTCCCACAATTGTGAGAAATAAAGACAGATCCATCTCCTCTGAATTAGAGTTAGATGAAACTTAATGTGCACTCAACTAACATGTATTTAACATTAGGATAGCGTACGTTTATTATTCAGTCGAAAATCGCTAATATTTTACTGTTAATTAAGCGGTATAATGTGTCCTTGAAATTTGGAAAAATTTGACCTGGAATGTCGTGGAATTGTCCTGGAAATTTGCCTGTTTAGAACAACTGTACAAACCCTGTGTAATCCATAGCAGTTTCACTACAATTTTTTAACTCTCATTTTCATGATTAATACAGAGAGGGTGCTACATTTAACATTTTAATTTTATTTGACTTGTGCTTCCATAAAGTTGGCAGGTATAGAATTGTAACTAATACATAGTACTACATTGTTTATATTGAGCGATATAGGAAGGCAAATGCCTAAGTTTTTTAGACAAATGAATTGCAATTGATAGGAAGTAATTTTTTGACTCTGTTTTTTTTACAGGTGAAAACAAGGAAATTTCTCCCTTAATTTGGTATACTACATCTCAGATTGTAAAAGGAACAACTTCCATACCTAAAAAGAAACCAGTTTCTCTTTGCATTTCAACAATTTTAACTTTTACTTTGTGTCCAGCAGTAGTCAATACAGTAGTATACTGTACTGTAGCTCACAATGTCCCACACATATAACAAAGTAAGACTGACCACTGCCAAGTCAATTCTTATGCGTGTACGACGCACAAAACCTATTGGTAAGTAAGAGTTATAAAATTGTTGTATTCTGTAGTAATGTTATTGATTCTTGTATGATTTTTTTGTTTCATGCTATATTTATATAGTCAGCATGTTATTGATTGATTGTAAACATGTTTTAGTTACTTTCTAATCATCCTGTATCTTTAGTCATTTGACATTGACACTTTTTGAAAATTCTAAAACATAGGCATGTCAAATTTCATCAAAACACACAGAGAAGATATATTTAACTATCTACAACTCCCAATTGTATTTCTCAATATCTGGGATACTACCCCTACGTCATATTCATTCGGCATTTTCATGTTGCCTCTTACAACTTAATTTTCCAATAAAGATGTACTGTTACTGTACTGTTTTCTTAACTTTATACTAAGTACATTATGGTGAAACATTAAATTTACAGAATGCAGGGATGTAGTTATTGTGGGCGGAGTTGGGCTGGGCCACCCAACCTTAAAGCTAATTTCATGGCCCTACGCCCACATTTATTAACACCCTTGCCCATAGTTCAAATTCACTCTATTATTTAGATTTTACCAATGTTATCATATACCCACCTTTAAAATGTGTACCACCCACCCTTTATTTTCTATAGCTACTATCCTGAGAATGCAAAGTGTGTAAATCTAGTTATTTTCAAGCTTGAGAAATCATGTTTGATTTTAGTGTCCTTGGCACTTTGGACTTCACTGGACATATTAAATATAGATATGTGATAGGTGTTTTATGTACATTATTAAGCAAATGAATCAATACGTAAGTAAAGAATGTTTGTGGG
Organism: Anneissia japonica; assembly: GCF_011630105.1. Classification (NCBI taxonomy): domain Eukaryota; kingdom Metazoa; phylum Echinodermata; class Crinoidea; order Comatulida; family Comatulidae; genus Anneissia; species Anneissia japonica. The sequence goes on along the minus strand of NW_022717449.1, from coordinate 576,982 downwards.
AGGATAATCTATTGTGCATTCTCTTTCATAATTCCATGTTATTACAGGATGCCATTAAGAATATAGAGACTTGTTGATGTTATTATTAGTACAATTTCTGAATAATATGCAACTTTTAAATTAAACTTTAACTTTCTCCTGCACATTGCATTAAAAGAAATTGTATACATTTTCTAATTGATAGTTATTTTTGTGTAGGCCCTTTAAGTCAGCACTTCAAGGATCACCTTCATTACAGTTGAAAAAAATATACATGCATTTAATAGATTTATCAATTAAGGTATTATGGTAAAGACCATCACTTAATGTATTATAATTTATGATTTTATGTATTTGACCTGTCCATGAGGTCTTCCATTTAAGTCATGTTATGATGTTGCGAGGGGACCTCTGCAGATTAAACCTCAATCCAGAAGTTGCCGTTGATCGCACCGCCTGGTCTTGCAGGATACACCCACCTTACAGCTAACTGTACAACCTTTCAACAGTCTAGCCCTCCCAGTGTGCAGGGAAACAGACTTTAAAAGATGATAATGATGAATACTGTAATTACTAAATTAAAAGAATGTCTTTTAATGTGTTTCTTTTCCCTATAGGTTCAAACTGCATTATGTATTCTTCATGTAATTTATTACCAATCAACTCTAAAGTTTTAACCACGAGTAGATCCCTAGGAACATCTGTACAGTACTTATGTAGTAAAGACGGTGGAACAAAGGGGGAAAGTAGCGCATCAGCTAGTGGTGGCAAGCGTGTCCGTGGTAGCAGCAGCAGCAGTGGCGATGGAGGGAAGTCGGGACAACTTTGCTGTCCTAAGTGTGGAGATCCCTGTACTCATGTCGAAACTTTTGTTTGTAAGTACTTGACTTTAGATTTGTTATCTCCTTGTTGGAGCTTTCTGTTTTTGAACATACACTGTTATGGGAGGTTGACCTATATGTTGTGAAGAGCATTTTTGATAATGGTATTATTGTAACATGGAATTTCAAACCTAATTAAATAGATAAGGAGAAAGAATTCGTAGTCCAGTAACTCTTGTTTATATGTCTGATTATTGGGTGTGTAAAGTTGAAATGTAATTGAAACAGTCCATTCTACTATATAATAGTTAGCCTCTCAATTTCCATAGCTCATAAACACCAAAAATATCCTTCCCTCTATACCCAGTGGATGTCTTTTTTCCTCTGTCCTTCACATTAAAAATTGCTTTTGTAGGATAATTACTGTACAATACTGTAAGAAGTATACTTTAAGCCACTGAACCCCATTTGGCTCTTAAGTGATGTCCCTTAACACAATGCTCCGAACCTCTTATGTAGATGCAGGCTACGGGCTTGAATTACTGCGTAAGATGGTCTTAGTCTTGTAGGTTACTTATATTTGTTTAAAAATCTGCGCATGTATGATATTTTCATACTTATTTTTCCAGCATCAACACGGTTCGTTAAGTGTGAAAAATGTCATCATTTTTTTGTGGTTCTGTCAGAGACAGACACAAAAAAGACAATTAAAGAGAATGCTGCACAGGTGAAAACGGAGAGATCCCCACCACCCCCTCCAAAAAAAGTGAGTTTTATTCTGTATTATTCAGTTTCATTCATGACTTTATTTACTTCACTTCCTAACCCTTGAAATATTTTTCCTTTTCATTATCTTATCTATTGATCATAATTTCTATGAGAAAGTATACTGTGATCAATGGCATTTTTTCATTGTTTTACAACATCCAATGATAATAAACAGTGGTAATAATGCATATAATGAAAAGTTAATAATGTTTGATTATTACTATTCATATTTCATATACAGTGTATTTGTTTATTTATATAGATATACTCCTTTCTTGATAAACACGTCATTGGACAAGAACATGCCAAAAAAGTACTGTCTGTGGCTGTGTACAACCATTACAAGAGGATTCACAATAATATCCCTGTAGCGCCCTCACGGCCAGCATCAGAGCAGGCTGAGAACAAGGCACAATCTACTGCATATTCACCTAGAGGTAGTGTCATCCTTCTTCATCTGCAATATATTCTTAAGAACCTTTCCAGTAATGCTCTTAAATACAGCTATAACATTATAGAATTCGCCCCAGGGAGCTGAGTATGTGTTCCATATGTGCTCTATCCAGTGTATAGGGGTAATAATGTGAAGCGCTTAGAGGACCTTGTTGATATGAAGCACTATATAAGTCTATTACTACTATTATTTTTATCATTGACATTTAAACAATTTATATTTAAATGGTTTTAACATTATGAATTCCTAATTTTCCCTGAAGAACTTCTTCAGATAGCAGGTATAACAAGCCATGGCAACGCTCTTGGAGCATCCTCGTCTGTAGGCCAACAAGCCAATCAGACAGAAGATGATAAGAAAAGAGGAAGTACAGTATTAGATGTAAAAGAACATGAATTAAAACTGGAGAAGAGTAACATACTGATGCTGGGACCAACTGGTTGTGGTAAGATTATATCATTGTTTTCTGCAAACTATACATTTTTATTGAAATAATTAATATTATATTTTTTATTTGGATTAATATGTCTGAAATATTATTTTATTTGTATGTAAATATACAGGGCGTGGTCAAGCCAAATCAGTTGCTTGTCGGAATTTCGGATTTTGAGATAATACATTATTATTTAATACGGTATTCTCTTTACAATGGTGAAAACATTTTCACAATCCGACTTTTCATTATAAAGTTATAGAATTGTTTGGGAGAAACCGTAAACACGTTTTTGAGAAATTCACATTCAAAGTTTACAGACGTGCAGAGACGCCGACAGCGCGGAGACGTTACTTGTTCCATGGGCATAGCTGAACCCCCCAACCCAGGGTGATAGCGTTATACAGCGTTCTTGAAATATCGCCCAAGTAAAACACTGACACTGTAAATACATTTTTCTAACAACACCCAGATTTTCGTTTGTAGGTTTGGAAATTATTTGAGTTTGAATTCAGCCAAAATCATTGGTGATACATTTGTATGCCGGTTAGCGATGCTCGATAGCAGTCTATGCTCAGCTAAAACCTATGCCTAACATTGGGAAGTTAGCGTTGCTTAAGGTTTTAAAACTATAAAATATTATTGAATCATTATTCACTGATTTGTTGGTAATATAATGAATGAAAACTGTACAAAAATAAGAACAACTAGGCTTAGCTTTGCTCCAATGACACCATGTTTCGATTTTACTGTGGCATTGTGGGGTCAAATCGTAACTGTGTGCATGCTTAGTATTCTGTCATTATGTGAGTGACCAATCTGACATTATTTCATTTGGCGATCTCCGACAAGCGACTGATTTGACTTGACCGTACCACATATTAGATCAGCAGTCACAACAGATGTCATTCTTAAAATTAACTTTAGTTACAAACCTTTTTGAACTGTTGCCCCAGATTTTCCCCCAAGGGAACCTGTATTTGGCTACTGTTTTTTGTAGGTTCCAAGTATGCTTTATTAACTAATTCTTATAACACGACTAGGGTAGTGGAACTTGTTTTAAGATTTGAGAAAAAAGATTGTCAACAGGACTGAGTGGAAGCAATAGCTCTTCTCTTTGCGCTATATTCTATATATATCAGGATACTTTCTCAAGATTGACAACAGCGCCAATTCATAATCCTGAGACACACTTAGTTTATAAAGGTTGGGGGGTCTGTTAGTGAATCTTAATTTGATGCTACAGCAAGTGGGTTTTCTAGTATAAGTTAGTGTTAATATTTTTACGTGCAGGTAAAACACTGTTGGCTCAAACTATTGCACAGTGCCTGGATGTACCCTTTGCTATCTGTGATTGCACAACCTTGACTCAGGCTGGATATGTGGGTGAAGATATTGAATCTGTTATTGGCAAACTCCTCATAGATGCCAACTACAATGTAGAAAAAGCTCAACAAGGTAAGAATTCTGAAACAAGGAAATTTTTTTACATAACCATTTGACAAGGTCACATCAAAAGTCAGGTAACATGGTCTGTCATGACAATTTTGATGACCTTGTATTATATATAAATTTATTTATTAATTAATTATTGAGTATTATTGGATTGTTAATTTGATAAATAATATAAATTTCAAGTTTATTAACTCCAAATAGACAACATATCTACCATCCCACAGTTCCAGTATTTTCTTTGTTAGGCTTTTTCCAGGCTATCAAGTTTTCTTTGACAAAAACTGCTGTATGTCCATATATAGCCAAGATGTGCCTATATATGGTCATGATGTGNGCTGAACGCGTTTAACATTTTGCCATTCACGAGCAGTCAGCCATATGAAAAGGGGAGGAGTTAACTTCCAAACGGAATAAACGGCTCGAACGACAAGCTTCCAAACGGCATTTCACAGACGCGTTTGGGAGCTTGTCATATAACAATAGTAAACGTGTTTAACCCGTTTCTGTCGTTGGGGATAATTTGTAGATCGCGCCTAACCATTTGACAAGGTCACAACAAAAGTCAGGTAACGAGGTCTGTCATGGCAATTTTGATGACCTTGTATTATATATAAATTTATTTATTAATTAATTATTGAGTATTATTGGATTGTTAATTTGATAAATAATATAAATTTCAAGTTTATTAACTCCAAATAGACAACATATCTACCATCCCACAGTTCCAGTATTTTCTTTGTTAGGCTTTTTCCAGGCTATCAAGTTTTCTTTGACAAAAACTGCTGTATGTCCATATATAGCCAAGATGTGCCTATATATGGTCATGATGTGTTGTCCTCATGACCATATTTAGACCGTTATGATAACATTTTGTGCTAAAATTTGATAACACGCCAGAGAACATCTTCAAATACATCTAAAACATTTTCTTGTAAAACGAATTGGAATTTAATGATCTTTACAACCATTATAAAATTATAATTGTATTCAAAACACATTTATTAGACTTTTGATTTAAATCAGACACACTCATGTTTTTTGTCAACCTAGGGGCCTGAAGACAGTAAATTTGGCCGAAATCGCCTGGCTGTCTTTAATATAAATCCCTCTACAGTCGAAAATAGTTAGTCGATTTTCATTGGGAAAACTCCATTCGAAAGCATCATTTGACTTCTAAATCATATCTAAACATGAATTTGATTGGTTCATTAGTTTCATCGGACCAATCAGATTTATGAAGTCCATTGAAAACTTCTCCCTAGACGCTTACACATTACAAGCATATAATCATTGATGCTCACATGGATACAGCGCTCTCTTAAATACCAGGCAAAATTGCTACATTATCTGTATTTTTAAACACTAAGATTATGATCATAGGCTAGAGAAAATTATACAGATTCTTATGATGTAAGTCTTAAGCAGTAAAGATTTATAGTGTTTAGGTACAAGCAGTACACCATAGTTTTTTTAGCTGTTCGCGTGTCGCAGCCGGCGTGAGCTGTATGATTCCGTTTTCTAATGTGGTAGGTATGATTGTGATGGAAAAGGTACAATGTGTGCTAGACTTGTTGATAAAGTACTTTGATAAAAAATATTATACATTTGTATTGAAATTTGAATGAAATACCTTATAAAGTTGTTACTGTACTTGTTTAATTTGTCATCTGTGGAAACACCCTAAATTATAAATGAACTGTTCCAAATCAATTGCGTGCTTGACTCACAGTCCACAGTGGAGCGCACAAAATTTTGTTGTAATTCATGTCGCATGTTTTTATCAAACAAAATTTGTAGTCTGGACAGGGCTAAAGGTATTGGGGTTTTTTTTATTTTTTAAAGAATGTATTTTTATACTTTCTATTATTATTTCTTTCCTCCATAGGTATTGTCTTCTTAGACGAAGTAGACAAAATTGGCAGTGTGCCAGGCATCCATCAGTTGCGAGATGTAGGAGGTGAGGGTGTCCAACAAGGGCTGCTGAAGATGCTAGAAGGGACAATTGTTAACGTACCCGAACGAAGCTCACGTAAACTACGGGGAGAGAGCGTACCGGTGGATACAACTAACATTCTGTTTGTTGCTTCTGGGGCCTTCAACGGTTTGGATAGGCTAGTTAGTAGAAGAAAGAGTGAAAAGGTAAATTTTCTAATTATTATCTACACACTCTCTAAATATATTGTTAATTTTATGATTGCATTTTATTTAAAACAAGTAAAAATAATCAAATAAATATACAGTTGAACTTACCTAAGTCGACTTTGCCCAAGTCGAATAATTTTTTTAAGTCGATCTAATTTTACATGTCAAATTGTTTTGTTTTCCATTAATAACAATCTGTAAGTCAAATTTTATCTAAGTCGAACAATATTTCAATGGCATTTTGGATTCGACTTAGGCAAGTTCAACTGTAGAAATTACAGTAGTTACTAATTAAGTTATAATTAGTATTACTGTAGTATTTATTAAAACTCATAACTGATTGTGAATATACAATGGAAAAAATGTTCATATGCTTTCTCAGTACCTAGGATTTGGAGCACCAGTCAGTGCCAGTCAAGGTCGAAGGGCAGCTACAATTGCTGACCTCACTCACTTCGGAGAAGGTGAGAGCACCAAAGAGGATGACGCAGAGAAAGACGCTATATTAAAGTTAGTGGAAGCACGGGACCTCATTGAGTTTGGCATGATTCCTGAATTTGTGGGACGGTTTCCAATCAACGTTAGCTTAACATCACTTAACGAGGAAATGCTTGTACGGATTTTGACAGAGCCATGTAATGCAATTGTGCCTCAGTTTAAATACCTTTTTGGAATGGATAATGTGAGTATTTAGATTTTCCACACAATATTTTTACACCTGTTAAAGATATCTGTTGGAAAATCTTAAAGAATTCTCTTGAAACATTGCATAGCTCTATCCACAATATCAAATTCCATGTGACAAATGTGATATGCTCATATTTGGATGTAATATGACATCATTATGCCCATATATAGGCACATCCCATAGAATTTGATAGTCTGTAGTGGATAGAGTTTTATTTAACATGATCAAGAAGGTTTTTAACTGCTATTTTAACTTAGAATGTTTTACTGGTTTACAGACAGTTTCAGTTTCAGTACTCCTTAGGCGAGGCTTTTTTTATACCTTGTTTGGCAAACCTGCCTAACACAAATGTTGATGATTTTGAATAAAAATAAAATTTTATTTTTGGCCAATTAGTGCACCCATCGCCACGAAAAGATGGAAATTTCAGGAAAAAAATAAAAGTTTTTCTTTATTTTTATTACCCACTCCGCTGCCTTGAAATCTCCAAAGAAGCATTTAACCTTCCCATTTTACATTTACCAATAAAATTTTATTTTTATTTTCTCCTCCGTCTGGATGTTTTAATAAATTTTATTTCTGTTTTTATTCTGCCCTCCTCCGATGATCTTTAAAAAAATAAGTATGCGAAACTAGGAATAAAAAAAGTCTCTCCTTAATTAATTATTAGCCAAGTATGGGTCAATGCAGAGAATAGGAATATTGTTATTTCTAATTATGTTAATTGGCATTATGTGAAAAGCTAATAAAGCAATCTTCAGCGGTGTAAATATGTGCGAAAGGGCCCCAGTGCAAGATTAATTGCTGGGCCTTTGATGTGATAGGGGAATTTCTTACAGTTGTCCAAAAATTCATTGTAAGAAGTGCTTCTTTTACCCGTACTCCTGATGGCCTAGGTTTAGTATTAAATAAATACTAATGATAATAGGATTTGTAACTAGTTAGGAGTGGCATATTCTGTCTCAGCAGCTGTTCTAAACTTACCTTTTTTTTCTTCAAAATTAAGTTGGAAATTGTTTTAAATTATTATATTTAGGTCTATTTATGAATAGCCCTGGCCCGAGGTTTAATAATCTCAGCTTAGCAAATGTCTTAAGTCAAAAAAGTTTGGAAGTCCCTAAGCAAATATCTTAAGCTGATTTATCAAACCATCTTAGCAAAATCTTAGCCTAAATATCATCTTAATAGATGGTTCATGTGTACAATCGACTTTAAGTTTAAGAAGTTTTTTTAAAGTTAAGGCAATAGTGATAAATTTGACTTAAGCAAAAAAATGAACTTAAGCTGATAATCTGGCCCCAGTGCCCCAGGGCCCCAGTGCATTGCACTGGCTGCACTGCCCATAGCTATTCCACTGGTTATCTTTCAAAATTGAGGTGACACCCGTTTTAAAGCTCGAACATAGATAATGCAATTGTTGTTTATTTTTTAAAATTTTGTAGAGTAAATTAGAAATTTTACCTGAGGCATTGAATGCTATTGCTCAACATGCACTCGATCGCAAGACAGGAGCAAGGGGGCTTAGATCAATTATTGTAAGTGCTTTTATTGCTTTTGATGCATTAGTTGAATAATTGAGTAATGCTTTTAGCCAAATAAATATAGGCCTATGATGATTATCATGATGATGATTATTATGATGATCATGACAATAATGATTATGATGTCATTGAGGATTGTGACAAGAATGATGATGACGTTGAAAATTGTGACAAGAATGATGACATTTAGGATTGTGATGGGAATGATAACTTTGAGGATTGTGATGAGGATGATGACATTGAGGATTGTGAGAAGAATGATGACATTGGGAATCGTGACAAGAATGATGATTTTGAGGATGATGACAAGAATGATGGCATTGAGGATGGTGACAAGTTTGCTGACATTGAGGATTGTGACAAGAATGATGGCATTGAGGATTGTGACAAGAATGATGACATTGAGGATTGTGATAAGAATGACATTGAAGATTGTGATGAGAATGATGACTTTGAGGATTGTGATGAGGATGATGACATTGAGGATTGTGATAAGAATGACATTGAAGATTGTGACGAAAATAATGACATTGAGGATTGTAACGACGTTGAGGATTGTGGTAAGAATGATGACATTGAGGATTGTGACAAGGATGATAACATTGAGGATTGTAACAAGAATGATGGCATGGAGGATTGTGACATTGATGATTGTGATGAGAATGATAACTTTGAGGATTGTGATGAGAATGATGACTTTGAGGATTGTGATGAGAATGATGACATTGAGAATTTTGATATGAGAATGATGACATTCAGCATTGTGACAAGAATGATGACACTGTGGATTGTGATGAGAATGATGACGGTAATGGTGGTGGTGATGATAATGATTGTGAGGGCAGTGATGAGGATGGTGAGGATTTCAGTGGTAATGATGATATTAATGTTGGTGATGCTAATGATGGTGGTACTGATGATGAGGAAGATAAATATGGTGATGATGACTACAAGGATAAAGATGATGATGAAATAGATTAAAAGGATGGGTAGATGATAGTGATGAAATAAATGATGTTTATTGTGGTGATTATGATGATGATGATGAAAATAACATTGATGATAGTAATCATTATGAAGATGATAATGATATTGAGGGTAATTTAATTTATTTGAATATAAAAATTAATGTAATTGAATTTAAAGCCTGGTTTCCATAAAATCGCTGCACTGTCCCTACTGTGTTTTTAGTGCAATCGTCGCACTGCGTAGCAGTCCCCAACACAACCAAGAATGCTCCCCGATTCGACCGACCAACCATTATCACCAAAACCTGTCAGTGATAACGTGTAGCTATTGTATAGAAACCAAGCTTTAGGGTCAGCCAAAGCAAATAAATTGCTATTCAGATGACCTTGGTGATGCAAATGATGATAAATACTGTTATGATCTTCTGTTTATTGAATGTTTAAACAATGTATTCAATGTTCATTCCATAGGAGAAAATTTTACTGAATGCTATGTATGAAGTGCCTGGTTCTAACATCACTAAAGTCACTGTAGACGCTGATGTAGTTGAGGGACGCAAAGAGCCTGTATACACACGAGAAGAAAATATTGTTGAAGATGACAACCATAGTCTAAAAGAAGAGGCTCAGATTAACTAGTTGTTTTTTTCATGATAGACAATATTAAACTTGTTTTTTTTTTTTAGTTGACTGTTATATGTACAAAGTAGTTTTTTGAGTTGGTAACTTTCAGAACCATTGCATATTAGTGATGGACAGATGGACAATGTTTCTTTTAAAATAAACATAACTTACCAATACAAATGTAAAAATTGTCAACAAGAACAATAAATATATACATAGTGACAATTTGAATATCAAGTGAGTAAAAAAAGATTCTTTTTTCCGCTTTCATAAAGATTTTTTTTTTCCATAAAAAAAAAATTTTTTAATTCAGCTATGGTTATTTATGATCAGGAAAGATATGCGTCGTGAGAGATGATTATCATTAGCACATGTATCATTGGATTCTGATGCATTTTTGGAACATATAGATGGTGGAAGAAATATATTTCTTAGGATCTAGTTCACTATGGAAACAGATGAATGATGTATCTTGGAGTCAGATGAATACTGGGATTTGTTGCAACATTTTAGTAAGGCCTAAAAAAATTGTTTGTTTTCCCTTAGCTGACGGAAAAATAGGGGCAGCATTTTTGGCATTTAAAACATTTTGTTCAAATTTTAAAAGGTGATCTTTATTTTTCTCCATTTTACACATGAAAGTTTTGTGTCTGATGTGAAGTATCACCATTTTAGGCCTAAATTCATTGCAAAATATTGATTATGGGTTATTTTTATTCAGTCTGATGAATACCCTTTCAAAAACAAACAGTGAGACAGGCTTAATTGCAAGCATTGGGATTTAATATGTTTATTGTTAATTTTGGCAGTTTAACTGTTCCCTGATTTTGGAGACAGGAGAAAAAAAAAAACATTTTTGCGCCTTCTATAAAACAAACAATTTATTGTTTTAGGCCTAATGTACAATTGGGGATTTGGATGAGATACCAGAGTTTCAATACTAAGATCTTAATTTCAACACATTGCCAAAACGATGTCTCTACCTAAAGAAACTCTACTCTATATAGTCTCATGAAAATGTTATAGAGCATAGAGGGTCACAAATGATGAGTGTTGCAGTGGAGATCACACTTATTATATGATGGAAAACAAATTTGTGAATATGCGTTAGTCCAGGCACACAATGCATTGACTCACAGCATTCTGTGGTCAGTGCAAGCACTTGCTTCACGCAGTGATGGCAGCCTGATGCTGAAAATGATCCACTCCACAATCATTTCTCACATCACATGCTCATGGAAATGACTGTCATCTCAGTGTGTTCCAGGATTTATATGAACATGGTGATATGTTACAGGCATCAAATGCACCTTACACTATCTAAACCCCTGTCTAGACTATAAGACATGTGACATGCCTAAATATGGTCATGATGTGATCACATCATGACCATAATAGGCACATCATGACTGTATATGGGCATACAACACTTTTTTGTTAAAGAAAATTTGATAATTTCGACAGCTTTATATCAACTACAAAAGTTACATAATTTATGCATTTAAAAAACTGAAAAGTGGAATGATTTCGTAATAAATGAGAAAATATGTATACTGTATATTGAAATTGCTGTTTATAAAAAAAAAGTGATAATGAAACATTTGCTAAGATCAGGTGAAGATGAGGAAAGTATTCACACTTGAAATACTCAGATGTATTGCTTCAAAGACAAAGTAGACATGTTTAAGTTATTAAATAGTGCATTAATTCTATATTTTAAGTATATAGTCTAGTATTTCTGTAATAATAATAATAATAATTGATTTTTAATTTTTCTCTGGCAGAATCAAGCCAATTCCTATGCATTTTCAAGTGTTCAATTACATAAACAAGGCAATGAGATGTGTATAAGAGACAGATATATATGTGTGTATATATATATGTGTATATATATATGTGTGTGTATATATATTATATATATGTATATATTATATATACAGCATGATATATTTATGTAATACATAAATGATATTTAATCAGTGGACCTTTCGATAAATGATATTATATTGTATATACACATGTATAAATGTATACATAGTGTTTAATTCATAAATATGTAATTAAATACATTGTAATGTATGTTGCATATACTGTTTTTATTTCCTGCTGTAATGTATACATGTATATTGTGCACATGTATATAAGATAATGTAAGCCATATATTTTGTTGTTTATACATGTTTCCCCCAATATTCCACTGATTTTACAATGCAGATAAGCCTATGCATGCACAAACACCGCCCCTCACATCCACATATACACACCCCCACACACACTACACTATTAAGTTATTTCTTTTCAAGTGAATTTGAACACTCTTGTGCATTTACAGTACGAAAACTGAGAGTAAAAGTAAATTTTTAAAAAACTAATAGGAGAAAACAATTTGAATAAACAGACTTGCGCTAAAATACAGTGTCGTGTTAAATTTTAATTTGTATACATCATACGTTGTATTTCAATATTAGGTATTTATATACTTTCATATAATTCATTTAATCTCATTACGTGCACCTTTCAGTAATGCTTACATAATAACGCCACTGAACATTGTCAAAATATGTTGGTATCGTATACACGATAAATCGTAATCAAATCGTCCTAGTATAAAATCTTCTCTTATTTCTTTTATTTTCTATATGAAGAATTGCTTTTTAGCTTTTTACTGTTATCGTTATCGTCGTAAGTATAAACAGGTCTAGGTTTCCCTAGGTTAATTTATTCGCGCGAATCGAAAGCGTAGGTTCGCTTCTTGAGCTCTGATTGGTTGGGCATTTTTTGCTTTGCAAAAAGTAGTACCAGTTCAACTACCGATTTCGCTGAAGCGAAAAACTCGGATAGAAATATGAATTCACGTGAACCAACACTTTCGATTGGTGCGAATTGATTGACATATTCATTACAAAAAAGTATTTGTAAAATCGTGAACAATATTGATTAATCTAATACTATAGCATGAAATATCTATATTAAAATTTAAACAACGGGCCTATTGTACACAATTCAAGTCCAGAATTATTATTTTAAATATCTGTGTATAAAAACAAACCATTGTTATCTGAAATTGCTAAATTTTTTTTTTTTCAAATATTTTCATCAAAAACATGTACAGTGCCATTTTGATACGATACCTCCTTCGCAATGACAATCCATCAGGCCTATACTACTAATATTAATAATACAATAACTACTAAATAGTCCTCCAATAAATAAACCAAAAGCGACTAAATCAATGCAAACATTATTTTATTGATAGTAACCACGAGTTAAGCGATGGAGGTGTGAGTTATTAAGTATTAAGGCCTGTTTATACTTCAACGATAACGATAAAAAAGCTAAAAAGCAATTGTTTATATAGAAAATAAAAGAAATAAGAGCAGTTTTTACACTAGAACGATTCGATAACGATTTATCAGTTATGCGATAACAACATATTTTGAAAAATCAAATCAGATGACGTGATAATCATGGAATAACATTAAAACGATTTTATCGTTTTTCCATGATTATGACGATATCTGATTTGATTTGTTAAAATATTTTGTTATCATACACGATAAATCGTTATCGAATTGTCCTAGTGTAAAAATTTCTCCTTTTTTTTGTCTTCTATATGAACAATCGCTTTTTAGCTTTTTTTTATCCTTATCGTTGAAGTATAAACAGGCCTTTATGCATGACGTGGCCATAAAAAGCATCACCACTCTCGCTGGTATTTAGCAACTACCTACTAACATAGGCCAAATGAAAAGAATTATTGCGTTGGCCACGCCCAACCGATCCAAAATATACGAAATTCAGGTTCGGCATTCGGCATTTTAATTTTTTTTTTTAACTACAACGAAAAATATTTTTTTTTAATGAGATAAAAATTGGCTGGAATAGGCCTATCTTGCTGTGACAGATCGGATGCGACAGTGTTATACGATCGTTTTGCTCTTCAATATAGATTTTTTTTTTAAACAAAAAAGAAAGAAGAAAACTTTTCCTACCGACCTACCCATTTAAAAAAAATTCGTGGCCAACACAAGATTTTTTTTGGCCTTATTAAATTACTCGGGTCGGGTCACGTAGGGGAATAAATATGGCCGGCAGACTGAGGAACCAGATGTTCAGCAGTGCCTCGATGATCCATCACAAAAAGAGCTACTCAATCGAAATCTGTCCTTTCATCAATGAGTACATTTACCTAGTACACGTATTGTAATACGACATGCATCATTGACTATTACATACAGCGCTATCGAATTGGGTGACAAAAGAAGGCAACAAGGCAGGCACGGGACAGCAACACGAACTAACAGCAGCGGAAGTTCGTCCGCTGTAGGAATACATAAACAAGGCAATGTTCACTGGATTTTCGGAATAACGCTTACTAAACAAAGTTTTCCCATCTTTGCAGTCGACTAAAGAAAATACACATCGACGTTTCATTGCTATAAGCCCTTTCAACTACTCTGAAAATGGTTGTTACACGATCTCAAAGTAGAGCCACTGGTCGACAGCAGCAAGGCAGATCTGTAACCAAAAATTATCAAACTCATAAAAAATTAACAACGAAAAGGAAAACATCTCAAAGCAGTGGCAAGCTAAGTCAACCCTCAGGGAAACAAACTGAGAGCACAAAGACAATGTATGAATTTATTAAAAGCCTCATTGGCGAATTAGTCGAAGGCGACATATTTCTGAAATATCTGTGGAGGATCTGGCTTTTCAACGTTCGAGCAGGTTATTATATGTTGACGATATTTATCCCAATTTTGGCAGTTTTGTATGTAATGAAACCGAATTCCAGTGACATTGGATATTCCAGGGGTTTAATCGTACTGAAGAATGAATTGTCACATGACTCATATGAGCGAACGTTGGATGTGAAGCATATTATAGAGAAATTCGATGATTTATCATCAAGGTATAGGCACACAGAAGTCCATGTGGTAATTAGTGGGGGGCCTGGGTCTGGGAAATCTGAACTTGCCAGACAGTTTGGCCAGCATGTATACACTAACAATAACGGGACATGGCCTTACTGGTTTAACACTTATTTCAGTAACTTTTTAAATATTTCCGTTCTCCCTCCGGTTGATGTAATCACGTTAAATGCGGAATCTATGACTGAACTTCAGCATTCAATAGAATACATCATTGGCACATTTGAAGGAAAGCGTCCTGATGAAATAGCGTACAGTCAAGACATTGGAGAAGAAGAAGTATTGGCGACCTTCCTTCAGCTTAAACAGGCTTTCAAAAGAAGATCGAGTAGACCAGTGATAATATTTGACAATGTACAAAGAGCAATGTACAAAGTTCTTTATAAAAGTCGAAGCTACGGAATGCAACTACTACATCCTGGTAATTACGAGTATGGTGAGATAAGAGTTGTTGTAACTACTCAACACCGACCCATCTACGAGTTATCAAAGACTCACTACATGAATTTATTTGATGGTATGCATCCTAATGATTCTGTTAGATTGTTAAACACTATCACTAAGATCCATAATGATGACAAAAACGCAAGTTATCTAGCAAAAGAATTGGGTGGCTTGCCTTTTTCATTAGCAAACGCAGCAATTTATATTAAAACAGAAAGAACCCTTCATGGAAACGAGTCTTATTTTCATTATCTACAGAAATTTAAACTGGATTTAGAAGAGTACAGGTCTGATATTGATTTTTTATGGAATGAGGCAAAATATGAAGGCTTACCTTACAACTTATCTATGTTGACAACGTCAATAAAAACAATTAACCAGCTAGTTATCAGAAGCAATGGAAAATTATACAAAGATCTCGCTTGCTTCGTGGGATACTGTGACTCGCAGACGATATCCATGCAACTTTTTTTGCAATATACAAGAATGAATTCAGTCCTTCAAGATTATACAAACTACAGCGTTAAGGAGTTAATTTATCGATCATCAATTTATGAACTGCAGACTCGATCAGGGCATACTTTTATTCTTTCGCATCAAGTTACCAGAGAAGCATCTCGTATAGTTTGTACACCGAAAGGGCTTAACGACAACTCAACTCAAGGAATTCGCTTTGTTGAAAATTCTTTTCAAAAGATTCTTAATGTGATATCAAAAGTATTAGATGACAAGCCAGAGGCTTCGTTAAACCAAATGACAGAGTATACAACGCTAAACTTCAAACTTGTGGATGTTTTAATGTCCCTGGTGTCGCACTCACTTCCGTTAAATCTTGAATATTCTAAAATCATAACCAAGGAATTTTGTTGGAAATTTCTTAACTCCATGGCAGAACCCTACCTCTATTGGCCAAATAAGCATAAATCTGCAGTCGTTATGCCGGAAGTCACGTTCTTGGTAAGTATGACAAAAGAAAGTTTCTCAGAAGGGAAGCCAGAGCTTGGAGTAGTTTTTTTCTGTTCTTTATATATATTACACTGGAAACCAACAACCTAAGGACCTTGAGAAAATCGTGGAACTGGTTGAAGATTTTGCTACGAGTTCTCTTAGGAATGTACAACAAACTTCAGTAGCAAATACTTCTCTTTTACTCAATATGATGGGAACCGTTTACAGAGGTGTTGGCCAGAAAATGTCGAAAGCTCAGGAATTACATGAACTTGCTCTCAATGTTTCACAGAAGTATGTCTCTTCACCAATGATTGCTGTCTCTTTGCATTTACTGGGAGTTGTCCACAGATACAGAAAACAACTTGACATAGCTCAGCAATACCACGAACAAGCTGTAGACCTTGCAAAACAAATTTACTCGAATAAACATCCACGCCTAGGGGCCTTTCTTTTAAATCTTGCTGTGGTATATAATAGGCAGGGTGACTTAAACAAAGCTAAGGTGACATATCAGGAGGCATTGCATATTACAAAAGAAGCTTATGGTGCTCACGACCAAAGAGTAGCAAGAGTTTTAAATACTTTAGCGACAAATTACTATTCCCTTGGACAGTATAATGAGAGTATTCATGCACTTTTAGAAGCTTTAAGCATCCACGAAGAAATCCACGGTGATATCCATCCAAATGTTGGCGAAACATTATATTTCCTAGGTTTTACGTACCGTGCAAAAGGAGATCGGCAACAATCCCTGGAAACATTAGAGCGATCCCTTAAAATACGAGAACAATATTATGGGCCAGCACATTATCACGTTGGTGAAGTTTTGCACGATCTGTCCAATACACAAAGAGAAATGCATCATTTAAAAGACGCATTATCGAACGGTGAGAGATGTCTCGAGATTTTCCAAAGATCCCTCGGAGAAAAGAGTTCAGAGGTAGGAAATACATTAAATGGGATAGGTCTGATATACAGTGAGCTTGGAGACCTACAAATGGCTGAAATTAAACACGAGAAAGCCTTAGAAATATTTGAGGAGTTAAGCAATCAGGGATCTCAAGCTGTAGGTATCAGTGAAACATTAAAACATTTAGGCATTGTGTTCAGAAAGCTTGAAGATACAAAAAAAGCACAGGATTATATCAGGCACGCTTTGTCAGTTCTTCGGACTGTTTATAAAGAGA
Source organism: Anneissia japonica (assembly GCF_011630105.1). Lineage (NCBI taxonomy): Eukaryota > Metazoa > Echinodermata > Crinoidea > Comatulida > Comatulidae > Anneissia > Anneissia japonica. The sequence goes on along the minus strand of NW_022717449.1, from coordinate 559,596 downwards.
ATCACCCACGAATTGAAGAATTGCATAAACTGTTAGATGATATTGTTTGAAGGTTTGCATGGCAGAGTAATATATAGCCTATTAATGATTGCGGTACACCACGTAGATAGTTCTGAAAAGAACTGTTGTTGTTGGTTGAAAATATCTCGACGTTTAGATTGAATTGCTTCAATCGTTTTCAGGAGTCTGCAGAAATTGCAAAACAGTCAAATGTTCATATGTTTTGGGTAGTGAGACATGCTGCTGATTGGTTAAAAACTAAACAATAGTACACGAGACTACATGTGAAAAGTTAGAACTGTGAATTTTGGCAAAACATATAAGTATTTCACTGTTTTGAAATAGCGTTATGAGAAGTCAGCTGAATGTACCAATCGCATTTCTCTAGTATTCTGTCCTTTTTTGGTATTTATGTGCAATGCCATTTGTCGTTTGGTTTTGTGGCCTTTTGTTCTTGCCATAAAAGAAAGACATGAAAAACGGAACTCCCATATAAATTGCATCAAACCTTAATTGTAGTACTGTACCTTACATTGCCACGAAAGAAAATGGGGAAGTGAACAGTGGTAAAATGTGAGGACTCGATGGTAAAGTGAGGGAATGCTAGCCAGGGGCGGATCCAGTGGTGGGGGGAGGGGGTAAGGGCAGGTGTCCCCCGTTCTGTCACTAAATTTTAAAATGTTAAATGCAAATCAATGTTATGTGCTACACACTATTCTGCATATTTTTGCTTCAAAAAATTCCAGGGGTAGGGGGAGAGCTTTTTTGAGAGGGCATGCCCACTTCCGCATCTCCTAAATAGAGGTGTTTTGGTTTCTCTCGTCTATAGGTCTAACCCTTTTCAATATGTATGAAGTCAAATGAGACCTATATATATTATTTACTTATATATTTATTATTATTACTGTTGTATATAGAGTATAAAATAGTCGGCATTTTACATATCGTAGTGAACTTATAGAAACAGACCCATTGGCTTAAAAATCTCAGATCTTCGTAAATGAGTGGTGGATTTATATTTCGCACTTAAAGTGTAATGGCTAGCTTTTGGTATGTGGCCAAATTAAAATATGCACATTAGCTGAAAATCTTGGATTTATGTATCTCTTTCTGCTTGTCCGATTGCACCCCTCCCCAGCTGGCGCCACCATTGAGAGGGACTGGTGGTGAGGGTTCGTCCACAATGGGTAGACCGATTCGCTAATTAGGGGTGGGCGTTGAACTAATAATTTCTGGTTAATAGCCTGGTAGGACAATGCAGTTCTTAGCAGCAATTTTCTTTCAGATACCTGGTTGTTTGTGCACCTGTCTGATAATAGGCCTATCTAAATTACGGGGAAAGCAAAACTTGTATGTGAAATACTGTAAGAACATCTTTTAAAATTAAAAAAAAGTGTGTACTATGCCGTACTATGGTTGTACAGCTGTAGGCTTACATGGTGTTAGATTTAATTGCGGCATCCATTGTTGTGTGTTGTTCATGCTTCCACTTTTCAGACCAGAGGATGTGCTCTAAAATCGGTTTGCATTGGAGGTAGGCACATACTCTTTACAATCAAGTAAAATAATTTTAATTCAGTTATTAACGTATAATATTATTTATATAGTGACTTAAAAACGGTCCGTGGGTCGTAAAATGCGCTTTAATATAAATCGGCCTATGACAATCCCAGGGCGCAGATCTGTGGCTGAGGTTAAAAATTTGAGGAAAATTACTTTTAGATGGCCGGGAATGACACTCCTATTTAGTAAAATTCGTCATCACATCATTGTAGTCAAAATGAAGCACCAACAAATTTCTCATTATTTTTTTATTAGCGATTTTCGGTAATCAAAGAGATCTAAATAGTCTGTGTGATGTACCATAGAAAATAAGACTTAGAAAAATTATCTTTGATGTACGGTAGGCCTATTTGCTTTACTTCAGGTCTCAAACTCGTAAAAACCCAACAACTAAAAAAAATAAGCCTACATCTCAAAGCAGTGGCAAGTTAAGTCAAGCTTCAGCGGCACCATCTGCAGCCACAAAGACACAAGATGAATCTACTCGAGACCTCATTAACGACGCAAGAAAAGACAAACTTCTCAAATCTCTGTGGAAGAGCTGGCTATTTATGTTTCGTAATGTAGGAATTAGTATTCCTCCATGGTTTCGTACACGTTATTTCAAGTTGACGATAGGCCTAGTTATCACACTTTTGGCAATTATGTATGTGATGAAACCGAATTTGAGCGACATCGGATATCCAAGGTCTTTACTCGTACTGAAGCCTGAATTGTCACACGAATCATATGCTGTCTCTTATACACATCTAGATGTGTATAAGAGACAGATTGTAGTCAAAATGAAGCACCAACAAATTTCTCATTATTTTTTTATTAGCGATTTTCGGTAATCAAAGAGATCTAAATAGTCTGTGTGATGTACCATAGAAAATAAGACTTAGAAAAATTATCTTTGATGTACGGTAGGCCTATTTGCTTTACTTCACTTACTTCAAAGATGCGAGTTCACACCTATCTGAGCTCCACCATAATTGGGGCTGAGGTGCGAGAATTTAAGGAAATAGTACCCTTCTAGATGGCCGGAAATGACACTTTTATAGGCCTATAGTAAAATTTATCATCATCACATCACTATTATTTCTTATGATCTTTTATCAGCGATGTTCGGCAACCTTAAAGATCTAAGTAATATGTGTGATGTATCATAGAAAATATAAATTAAAAGCATTGTTGTTGATGTAAATACTTTAGTATACTTACCGGTACTTCAAAGCCGTGAGCCCACATACGTCAGCCCCACCATGGTTGGGGCTGAGGTGCGAACATTTTAGGAAATAGTAATTTTATATATATGGCCCTGAAATGACACTCTAAACAGAGAAATTCGTCATCATCACATTACCACTGTAGTCAAAATGAAGCACCAACAAATTTCTCAAGATTTTTTATCATCGATTTTCGGCAATCAGAGATCTGAATAACCTGTGTGATGTACCATACTTGGAGCGGATGCAGGATCTGGCGGTAGGGGATGCGTGAGAATATGGACATTTAGGTGCCCCGTAATTGCACTCTCATACTTTAAAAATCCTACCTATACTATGTTCATAATGATAAACATGATATATCAACAATACAATACAGTACAACAATTATTTTTCTTTATACAATTTAAAGAGTGTGACGTCACGGTAAAAATCGTATATAATGGCCTATAACTTCATAAAAAATTGTCAAAAAAACGATTTTAAGGTTGATTCTATTATTAATGGCATATCAAAAATCCCCTCTAGAACAAAAAAATCATTTTGCTAGTTCTCTTTTGAAAGCCAAAAAAATCACTGTCCAAAAGCGCTCAAAAAGGACAAGTATACCAACAATTAAAAAAAAAAGTAGTGGGATATTAATTAGTAATACTACAAAATGGTCCTCCAATAAATAAATAAACAAAAACATAAAAGCAAAACATTGTTTTATTGATAGTTGCAAAATACTACGAGTTAAGCGAGGGAGGTGTGGGTTGCTAATAATTATGCATGACTACACCCTAAAACGCCTCACCTCCTTCGCTTTACGTCGTGCTATTTAACAACTACCGATCAACACATTTGAATTACTCGTCGGGAAATAAATATTTCCGGCAGACTGAGGGAACAATGTTCAGCAGTGCCTCGATGATCCAGCACAAAAAAAGCTACTCAATCGAAATCTATTATTTCAGCAATGAGTACATGTGCCAACAACAAACACGTATTGTAATACGCCATGCACCATTGGCTATATTATATACAATACTTTGGAATTTGGTGACAAAAGAAGGCAAAACGGCGGGCACTGAACAAAAAACACACCAATGCTCACCAGATCTACATGAGTAACACTTATATAGAAAGACCTCCTGTTCTTATAGTCGATTAAAGGAAATACGCCCGGCATTTTATGGATATAAACTCTCTCAACTGCTCTGGAAATGGTTGTTACACGATCTCAAAGTGGAGCCGCTGGTCGACAGCAAGGCTCTGTAACCAGAAGGTCTCAAACTCGTGAAAACCCAACAACTAAAAAAAATAAGCCTACATCTCAAAGCATTGGCAAGTTAAGTCAAGCTTCAGCGGCACCAACTGCAGCCACAAAGACACAAGATGAATCTACTCGAGACCTCATTAACGACGCAAGAAAAGACAAACTTCTCAAATCTCTGTGGAAGAGCTGGCTATTTATGTTTCGTAATGTAGGAATTAGTATTCCTCCATGGTTTCGTACACGTTATTTCAAGTTGACGATAGGCCTAGTTATCACACTTTTGGCAGTTTTTTATGTGATGGAACCGAATTTGAGCGACATCGGATGTCCCGGCGCTTTACTCGTACTGAAGCCTGAATTGTCAAACAAAACATATGAGCGAACGTTGGGTAAAAACTCAACAACTGAAAATAATAATAAACCTACATCTCAGAGCAGTGACAAGTTAAATCAAGCTTCAGAGGCACAAACTGCAGACACACAGACACAAGATGAATCAATTGGAGACCTTATTACCGACGCTATTGAAGACAAACGTCTCAAATCTCTGTGGAAGAGCTGGCTAATTATGTTTCGTCATGGAGGAATTAGTATTCCTCCATGGTGTCGTACACGTTATTTCAAGTTGACGATAGGCCTAGTTATCACACTTTTGGCAATTATGTATGTGATGAAACCGAATTTGAGCGACATCGGATATCCAAGGTCTTTACTCGTACTGAAGCCTGAATTGTCACACGAATCATATGAGCGAACATTGGATGTGAAGCATATTAAAGAGAAGTTCGATCATTTGTCATCAAGGTATAGGCACAAAGAAGTCCATGTGGTAATTAGTGGGGGGCCTGGGTCTGGGAAATCTGAACTTGCCAGACAGTTTGGCCAGCATGTATACACTAACAATAACGGGACTTGGCCTTATTGCTTTAACACTTATTTCAGAAAACTTTTTAATACTTCTGTTCTCCCTCCGGTTGATGTAATCAGGTTAAATGCGGAATCTGTGACTGATTTTCAGCATTCAATAGAATACATCATTGGCACATTTGAAGGAAAGCATGCTAGTGAAATAGCTTATAGTAAAGACATTGGAGAAAAAGAAGTAGTGGCGACTTTTCTTCAGCTTAAACAGGCTTTAAAAAAACGATCGCGTAGACCAGTATTAATAATTGACAATGTCAAAAGAGCAATGTACAGATTTCTTTATAAAAATCGAAGCTACGGAAAGTGTCTACTACATCCTGGTAATGACGATTATGGTGAGATAAGAGTTGTTGTAACTACTCAACACCGACCCATCTACGAGTTACCAAAAACTCACTACATGAATTTATTTGATGGTATGCCTCCTAATGATTCTGTTAAATTGTTAAACACTATCACTAAGATCCATGCATCAAGTCACCAGAGAAGCATCTCGTATAGTTTGTACACCGAAAGGGCTTAACGACAACACAACTCAAGGAAATCGCTTTATTGAAAATTCTTTTCAAAGGATTCTTAAAGTGATATCCAAAGTATTAGATGACAAGCCAGAGGCTTCGTTAAACCAAAAGATGTGTATAAGAGACAGAAATGAATCTACTCGAGGCCTCATTAACGACGCAAGAAAAGACAAACTTCTCAAATCTCTGTGGAAGAGCTGGCTATTTATGTTTCGTAATGTAGGAATTAGTATTCCTCCATGGTTTCGTACACGTTATTTCAAGTTGACGATAGGCCTAGTTATCACACTTTTGGCAATTATGTATGTGATGAAACCGAATTTGAGCGACATCGGATATCCAAGGTCTTTACTCGTACTGAAGCCTGAATTGTCACACGAATCATATGAGCGAACATTGGATGTGAAGCATATTAAAGAGAAGTTCGATCATTTGTCAGCAAGGTATAGGCACACAGAAGTCCATGTGGTAATTAGTGGGGGGCCTGGGTCTGGGAAATCTGAACTTGCCAGACAGTTTGGACAGCATGTATACACTAACAATAACGGGGCATGGCCATATTGCTTTAACACTTATTTCAGAAAACTTTTTAATATTTCCGTTCTCCCTCCAGTTGATGTAATCAGGTTAAATGCGGAATCTATGACTGATTTTCAGCATTCAATAGAATACATCATTGGCACATTTGAAGGAAAGCATGCTAGTGAAATAGCTTATAGTAAAGACATTGGAGAAAAAGAAGTAGTGGCGACTTTTCTTCAGCTTAAACAGGCTTTAAAAAAACGATCGCGTAGACCAGTATTAATAATTGACAATGTCAAAAGAGCAATGTACAGATTTCTTTATAAAAATCGAAGCTACGGAAAGTGTCTACTACATCCTGGTAATGACGATTATGGTGAGATAAGAGTTGTTGTAACTACTCAACACCGACCCATCTACGAGTTATCAAAAACTCACTACATGAATTTATTTGATGGTATGCCTCCTAATGATTCTGTTAAATTGTTAAACACTATCACTAAGATCCATAATGATGACAAAAACGCAAGTTATCTAGCAAAAGAATTGGGTGGCTTGCCTTTTTCATTAGCAAACGCAGCAATTTATATTAAAACAGAAAGAACTCTCCACGGAAACGAGTCTTATTTTCATTACCTGCAAAAATTTAAACTGGATTTAGAAGCGTACAGGTCTGATATTGATTTTTTATGGAATGAGGCAAAATATGAAGGCTTACCTTACAACTTATCTATGTTGACAACGTCAATAAAAACAATTAACCAGCTAGTTAACAGAAGCAATAGGGACTTATACAAAGATCTCGCTTGCTTCGTGGGGTACTGTGACTCGCAGACGATATCCATGCAACTTTTTTTGCAATATACAAGAATGAACTCAGCCCTTCACGATTATACAGAATACAGCGTTAAGGAGTTAATTTATCGATCATCAATTTATGAACTGCAGACTCGATCAGGGCATACGTTCATTCTTTCGCATCAAGTCACCAGAGAAGCATCTCGTATAGTTTGTACACCGAAAGGGCTTAACGACAACACAACTCAAGGAAATCGCTTTATTGAAAATTCTTTTCAAAGGATTCTTAAAGTGATATCCAAAGTATTAGATGACAAGCCAGAGGCTTCGTTAAACCAAATGACAGAGTATACAACGCTAAACTTTAAACTTGTGGATGTTTTAATGTCTTTGGTGTCGCATTCTGTCCGGTTAAACCTTGCATATTCTCAAATTATAACCAAGGAATTTTGTTGGAAATTTCTTAACTCCATGGCAGAACCCTACCTCTATTGGCCAAATAAGCATAAATCTACAGTCGTTATGCCAGAAGTCACGTTCTTGGTAAATATGACGAAAGAAAGTTTCTCAGAAGGAAAGCCAGAGCTTGGAGCATTTTTTTCCGTTCTTTATATATATTACACAGGAAACCAACGGCCTAGAGACCTTGAGAAAATCGTGGAACTGGTTGAAGATTTTGCTACGAGTTCTTTCAAGAACGTACAACAAACTTCAGTAGTAAATACCACTCTTTTACTCAATATGATGGGAACAGTTTACAGAGGTGTTGGCCAGATAATGTCGAAAGCTCAAAAATTACATGAACTTGCTCTCAATATTTCACAGAAGTATATCTCTTCACCAATGATTGCTGTCTCTTTGCATTTACTGGGAGTTGTCCACAGATACAGAAAACAACTTGACATAGCTCAACAATACCACGAACAAGCTGTAGAACTTGCAAGACAAATCTACTCTGACAAACATCCACGCCTAGGGGCCTTTCTTTTAAACCTTGCACTGGTATATAATAGGCAGGGTGAACTAAAGAAAGCTAAGATGATGTATCAAGAAGCATTAGATATTACTAAAGAAGCGTATGGTGTTCATGATCAAAGAGTTGCACGAGTTTTAAATACTTTAGCGACAAATTACTATTCACTTGGACAGTATAATGACAGTATTCATGCACTCTTAGAGGCTTTAAGCATCCACGAAGAAATCCACGGTGATATCCACCCAAATGTTGGCGAAACATTATATATCCTAGGTTTTACGTACCGTGCAAAAGGAGATCTGCAACAATCCCTGAAAACATTAGAGCGATCCCTTAAAATACGAGAACAATATTATGGGCCAGCACACTATCAAGTTGGTGAAGTTTTGCACGATCTGTCCAATACACAAAGAGAAATGCATCATTTAAAAGACGCATTATCGAACGGTGAGAGATGTCTCGAGATTTTCCAAAGATCCCTCGGAGAAAAGAGTTCAGAGGTAGGAAATACATTAAATGGGATAGGTCTGATATACAGTGAGCTTGGAGACCTACAAATGGCTAAACTTAAACACGAGAAAGCCTTAGAAATATTTAAGGAGTTAAGCAAACAGGGATCTCAAGTTGTAGGTATCAGTGAAACATTAAAACATTTAGGCAATGTGTTCAGAAAGCTTAAAGATACAAAAAAAGCACAGGGTTATATCAGGCAAGCTTTTTCAGTTCTTCGGACGGTATATGAAGAAAATCACCCACGAATCAAAGAATTGAATAAACTGTTAGATGCGGCAACGTAGGATCAAGAATATCTTTCTTCTTCTTTCTTCATTCAATTTCTCTGCTTTATAATACAGAAACTAAATGATATTAAAATTAATTGACATCGCTGGTCTCTAATTGACCTAATACTAAGTTAACACAAAGTTACTCACTCAATATTTATGGAAGTGCGGTATGGGAAGTGAGCTGAATACTAATCATTGCTGTTTGGTTTTGCGGCCTTTCATGTTGTTGCGATAAAGAATGACATGAAAAAGGAAACTCCTATAAATTTCAATTCAAAACCTAATTGTATTGTATTTAACAATGTCCGGAGGTAGCCTTGTAAGAAGTTAAGCTGCGTGGTTAATGAACAGCTAGATTTTTAAAAACAATTAGAGAAGATTTCTTCATTATCGCAACACCATTTCTTTTATTAGGTCTAAGATTTTCATATTTATTGGGTAGGATTAAAGCATTAATACGTTTAGCATCACAATTTAAGTTACGGTTACAAAAATCAAGAATGTTTCTCATTATATATCTACTAAAGTTGAAGTTCTGTTCTTTTAAATGTCCAGGTTGTAATAGTGATTATATTGGTAAGACAGATAGATGCTTAATAACAGAAATCAGAAATAATGTCAGTAGGAAGAAATACCATTAACAAAGGAATAATCCATTTCAGAATAGGGGTTGGCATAGGCAGGAGCTATCACATACCCAGTTAATCCTACTCATATGGTGGTGTTCATAGTATAATTAGCAAAGTATCAGTTATTTCTTCATTGTACACTAGGCTTAATTATTTTTATTAAGTTGTATAAATTTATCTAAATTTACCATAGAGCATCATCATTTCTGTTTGCTGTATTTGTAGGTATTATAGTACATTTACTTAAATAAAATCTGGTTAGGTTTTATGTATTTAAGTAAATACAATCCAATAATACCTGTATTTATTTAAGTAAATGTATTAAGTAATATACAGTACATTAATAACAAATACAACTAAATAATAATAATGATAATACTATTAATAATAATAATTTCGTGTATTTCATTATTGCATTAACTATTCATAATTTATTAGGTTGGTATTTATTTTAATACTAAATTTACTCAAAGAGCATCATCATTTTTGTTGTATTTCTTTATCATACACTTACTTAAATAAATACAACCTGGTTAGGTTGTATTTATTTAAGTAAATACAATCTAATAATTAGACCTATTAGGCTGTATTTATTTAATTTAATGTACTATATGAATCTTTAATAGTAAATGCAACCCAATAAATAAGTTCGTTGTATTAAGTGTTATATAGTACATTTAATAACAATAAAATACAAAATAATAAGTTCACTTATTTCTTTATTGCATTAACAGGACTAATTTATTAGGTTGTATTTATACTATATCAAAGAGCATCGTCATTTCTGTTTATTGTATTTATTTAAGCATGATACTAAAATTGTAATGGAATTTGATTGTTTCCTTATTGAATTGTATTAATTGGTGTTCAGTTAATGTTTTCTTTGGTGAAATGAAATATTATACTAAATTCTGAAAATTGTTGAATTAAGTAATATATAGTACATTTAATAATAATAATAATAAAAATACAACCAAATAAATCAGTTAATTAGGCTGTATTTAATTAATTATATATAATTAATAAATAATAAGATAAATAACATAATAAGAAATGTTAATTAGGTTGTTTTAGTATCATTTATTTTGTTAAATAAATACCACCAAGGTCTGAACATAGACATAAATATCATAGGCTTTACAGCACTACACAGCATTTTTCTTATAAAATCTATTTCAAAAACATAAACCAACATATAATTATAGTTCAATAGGACTATCTATATAGATAACACTTTATAATAATTGGACGATGAGACATACACAGTAAATATACTATAGTAAATTATTTATGCAGTACCGTAATTAGTTTGTATTTATTTAATTATAATTATTTAATGATTAATTGCTATCAACATAATCATTATCAGATTTTTGCATTACTAATAACTACCAAATTGAACAATATTTGAAAATTATTTACTCATGATTCTACCTTGAATCAGTTAATTAGGCAAGATCTATTTAATTAATTAAATACAATTAATAAATAATACTTCATTTAATACAACATAATATTTGTTAAATTGTTTTGGTATAATTTTTTTTAATAAATACCACCTTATAAGATCTGAAAATAGACATAAGGATACATAATAATTAATTAATGATACTTAAATTAATATAAAGTAATCATTATCAGATTTTTCAGATGTATATGTATATAAACATATATATATATGTATATATGTAACACTAAAGACAACTACGGACTTAAAAGCAAACGATGCCCTCCACATACCATTATAGATTAAAACACATTTTATGTTTGTTTTACTTTGTCTTTGAAATGCACAGAAAGAAGTATATTTTGAAAAAATATAATAAGTAGTAATGTAGTAAGTAGTATGTTACTGGTGTAGTTTATTTTTATGTATGTTTCTTCGGGTTAATAAATAGACTTAAAGAACATTCTTCACGATCTGATAGTGTTATAAATGATCATGTACAGCGTTGTGAGGCATTCCAATATGTTTTAGGTTTACAAGGTACCGTATATTTTGAAATGATGGCCTGTACAGTAAGTAATAAATTAGGTTTAATATTTTCTAATTGACAGTTCCCAAATCAACAATAGGATAGACCAGATTAGATTACTTGTTTGAGAGGGCATGCTTCCCCCTCATACATAGAAGTGCTTTGGTTTCTTCTATCTGTAACCTTTTTTAATAATGTATGAAGTCAAATGAGACAAATGTAATATTTATATTACTACTGTTTGTAGAGTATTAAATAGTCAGCATTTTACATATCGTACGTTTGCTTGTAGAAATAGGCCCATTGGCCTAAAAAATCTTTGTATATGATCGCATAGTTTAGTTTAGTGGATTTATAGTTGGCGCTTAAAGTCTAATAGCTAGGGTTTTTAATTAAAATTAAAATATGCACAATGACTGAAAATCTTGGTCTTATCTCTCTTTGCTTGTGATTTAATTTACGTAGTTCATATTTAGGTATAAGGCCTATATAATATTTTAATCATCAATACGTAGTGTGCTTTGCTGAGCTGAGAAAATTACACCTCATATCACTCACTAATTAAATCACAATTGTTTTATGCCTACTCATTCGAGGGGTCCGGGGAAAAGCCCAGAAGCTCCTTTAATGTAGGGAGTACAGAGAATTACTTAATCGACTGTAGAATCTTATTATAATGAGCTGAAAACACAAAAACTGTCATAGGCCTGTCCAAACCATATCATACTGACCACCCTCCAAGTCGAACCAGTGGTGGTTCCAGAAATTTGCCGACAGAGGAACAATGTCCGACGAGGGACCAAACCAAGGGCCTACCAGAGCGTAACAGGGGTCTTGGGTCAGGGGGAAAGGTAATACTTTTCCCTGTTAGTAATTTATGACCCGGTGTGACACCCTCCCCCTCTTCAATATAGAAAACAATACGACATATCTGAACGGAACATATAATAATGTAGGCCTACATAAGCATTTTCATTATGGTTTTATATACTACAAACACATTCTTTCACCATTAATACACATGCAAAGAATTATTACTCTATGTTTTTATGGTAAAACGATCTATCTTAAATTTTCTTTCTCTTTGAGTTGGGACTATTGTGTTCAACCTCGATGTGCTTGCCTGGGAATGAGATGGACCAACGGATTCGGAGAATATCTGGTGGCTTAGAACAAATACGCTACAAAACCTGTGTATCTCATTTACATCACACACGTATTTTATTGTAATAGAACAACTATTTCGTTCTAACTCTGTGGATATATTTTGAAGTGGAGACGTGGGGTGCAGGGTGTTTTAATATCTGATCATATGATATCTTCTTATTTCTTTATATCTCTCTTCTCTTTTTCTTTTCCCCTTCTTCTCTTTTCTTCCCTCTCCCTCTCTCTTTCTTTCCTCTTCTTACCCAGCCCGGTACGACGGCTTGATAAGCCCGGTAAAATCCGTCAAG
>NW_022717449.1:534716-545928 GCF_011630105.1 Anneissia japonica | reverse complement strand
GACCAACGGATTCGGAGAATATCTGGCGGCTTAGAACAAATACGCTACAAAACCTGTGTATCTCATTTACATCACACACGTATTTTATTGTAATAGAACAACTATTTCGTTCTAACTCTGTGGATATATTTTGAAGTGGAGAAGGGGATGCAGGGTGTTTTAATATCTGATCATAGGATATCTTCTTATTTCTTTATATCTCTCTTCTCTTTTTCTTTTCCCCTTCTTCTCTTTTCTTCCCTTTCCCTCTCTCTTTCTTTCCTCTTCTTACCCAGCCCGGTACGACGGCTTGATAAGCCCGGTAAAATCCGTCAAGGTGGCGGGGGGGGGGCAGTCTCCCCCTGCTATCGCTTGTTACGCCACAGGTTGTGGAAGGAGGGGAAGTCCCGTTTCCTCTCGATCCGCCCTGGCTAACCGTAATGCATTTTGCAGATGAAGACAGACCTATGGGAGACTGATGGAACAGTGACGGCGCCAGGATCTGCCCGATAATAGATGTTTGAACGTAATTAATTCACTGTAAAGAATATATCTGTTGTTTCATGGGCTTAATTCAATGTGAAAATTAATATATACGGTAGTCGGATAACTTAAAATAAAACGGCACGTGAATTTATATTATTATTATTATTATTATTATTATTATTATTATTATTATTATTATTATTATTATTATTATTATTATTATTATTATTATTATTATTGTTATTGTTATTATTATTATTGTTATTGTTATTGTTATTGTTATTATCATTATCATTATCATTATTGTTATTGTTTTTTGTTATTGTTATTGTTATTGTTATTGATATTATTATTATTATTATTATTATTATTATTATTATTATTATTATTATTAGGGGCTAGGCTCCCCGACCAGGGGGCTGTAGTCCCTCAGCCCCCTCTGGCGCCACCACTGTGATGGACTGGAGTTGAGTGTCATTGTCGGAATAGTGTCATGTGCACCACTCACTGACAGTCACAATCTGCCTAATAGTTTCCTTTATCGAGGCGTACTGTGTAATGACACTAGTAAACCAAGGACCAAATTTGAGCAGAATAATCTGAGAATGCTCTTCATTATTATTTGAAAGTCAGGGGCGAATTTAGTTGGTAGGGGGAGGGGGGAAGGGCCGGCCCCGCCCCACTTTTGGAAAGTAAATAAATTGATCTTCTTAGTTTCTTTATGCTTTAATGATCAATTTTGTTGTGTCTGCCTAAAATGTAAGCAACACTATTCTCAATACTATTATGCCCAGTGGTGCCTCCAGAGTCAACGGAATCAGGTCTGATGTTCCTGACCGGGAGGGGTCAAGGAAACTGGGAATGGCCAATCTTTCCGACGGGAGAAAGTTGGCGAGGTCAGGAAATCCAAAATCATACTATATAAATATATATATATACATATATATATATATGTATATTATATATGTATATATATAAAACACTATATATATTTAATTAAGTAATTGTTCTCTGTTTGACTCCATAATTTTACAATACAGCATAGATAATAGGTCTATAATCTGTCTACCTTATAGGCCTAATATTTAGAAACTAGTATAGAAACCGTCTTGCGGTATTGCTATGAATATATACATAAAGTTTGAACGTTGAATATATATATATATTTATATATATATATATACATATGTATATACATATATATACATATAAAATTGAAGGAAGTTAGCCTTTTGGCTTTTATAGGACTTTATTCGTTTAAAAGCTACAGGGTAGCCTACGATGTTCCATCATGTCCTTATTAAACACTATATATGTATGATTTATATTAGGCATATATATATATATATATATATATATATATATATCTCTTAAATATTACTTAAGATATAAATGCGAACCTAAACTCGAACAATATTTATTATACAAGAATAATTTCCCTGGAGTGAATATTAAATTGAAACTTAGATCAAACTCTTTGAAGTTAGAGGACTGTAAAAAATCAAAAACTCGGAGATATGTAAATTATGCGGTGAAACAATTCACCACTTCATTTTTTATTGTAATAACCTACAAGATATTAGAGATAATGTATTTAAGAAATTGAAAGATGATCATTAATAACGGATTACAATTATTTTGGGATACCTTCGAAAACAAATCAAATCAGCTTCAACTTCACTAGCTCCTTGTTATCTGCATACGTTACTCATAACCTATCTAATGAAATTGAAAATCACCAATATCAAAAAGCAGAACGATTTTTTGACCAATATTGTAAAGAATATCTCACTTTGGCTTGAAAGAAAAGATCTGCACTATACAATTCAAAGAATGCCCCATCCCATAATATTATTGTCTCCTGATGAAGTTTTTTTTGACTGATGCACTGTAATTTTTATATTTTCTGTGTTTAGTGTTTAGGATTTTTTTCCCTTTAATTTGGTAAATGTTTGTATTGATAGATTCATTCTGTTCTGTATATGTTTTTTGTATAAGGATGCACTATCAAATTGGAGTTTATTAAATCAATTAAAAACGATTCAGATATAAAAAATTGTAGAATGTATAAATATACAAAGATTTTAGAAACATTAACGGCATTAAACTTCACTGCTCCTGTGGCCATTTTCATCTAATTTTCTGAACGTATTACCTGTGTAGCAAGGCGTGAATTTTGAAATTCCAGAAAACCGCGTGACATGAATTAACGTGACGACGGAAATGGTGGACAAGGTGTGTTTTAGCACAACAGAAAAACACCATATTTTGTTTATTATTATAGGCCCAGGTATATTCGTGATGTACGTATCAGCAAAACTACTAAAAAGGTAGGCCTAAATATTTTTTTAAAAACGTCTAACTTTTTAAGTTGCGTTACCCAATATTACGAGTCAGTTTCCATGTAGGCCTAGGCGTGCATGGCATAGTGTATACACCCGGACGGACGCTAGGATTTTTTTCGATAAGATTTTTTAATATGTTTTTAAGGTATGGATTTTTATATAGTTGTACGCTTCAGTGTAAAGTAAAATGAAAAAAGCATGTTAGACTAAAACATTTCCATATCTTATAATACAGGGATGGTACTCGTCTCGACGTTATTGTGGCCATTTTCACTTAATATAATGGACGCACCACTTGTCAATGCCAAACATACCAAAAGAACCACGTAAACGAAGGGCGGATATGGAAGTCGATAGAATGTATTTTAGAGAAAACTCCATACATAATTTGCTGTATTATAGGTTATTTCCGTGATGTATGAATAAAAAAAATCTACTAAGGTAAGTGTCATAATCAAATATTTGTTACTTGAAAGTTTATTTTAAATGCCCTTTAAGCCATTGGGCGTGGATCGGTGGACGGGGTGGGGGGAGAGACACTTGGACATCTTGGTGGACATCATATCATTTTTTTACACATATTTTACCGAACGTCTACACACATTTTACCAATCGTCTATCGTCGAAACCTCACTTTTCAAAGCCAGTGGAAAGAACAACAACAATTACCATAGACAACCATGAATGTTGTCTATGCTCTGCCCCAAGTGCGGTGCATATTTCCGGAACAAAACCGATTAAAAACGCAATTGTTTGTACATTTCGTAACCATCTCAGTAACCACTTCATCGATTTTATGGGCACAACGGTTATCAGAGACTGAATTTATTGTGAAAACAATGTACAGTGTACATTGATCAAATTGGAAGCGTGTAAACCTATTAGGCCAACAAACTCTAAAGTGCACAATTTCAACTATAAACGATTTATTCCTTTTATTAATAAAACCCGTATATTACTAGTGTTTATATTATCTGCATACATAGATTGCTATTTTTCCAAATTTTCAAAAATTATAGTTAAGTCAATTGAATTTTATATAGCCGTTATTAAACAATAATTATACAGTCTTTGACACGGATCTATCTCTTTAAGTAGTGATACCACAAGTTTACTAACTCTTGACGGAATCTCGCCATGATGTCATGATAATGATAAATTAAGTAAATCACCTTATGTTCGTGAAATAAAATGCTAAATATAATGTTTTATGTGCTTCTTATCTCCCTAGTCCTGTTTGATCGTAAATTAGACGGTAGTATTTCTACTCTAAATAGCGTATAGTCGCAATAATATTGCGACTACTAGTAATATTATTATTAGTAATATTATTTTGACACGGATAAGTCTATCTAAGTAGTGATACCACAAGTTTACTAACTCTGTTACGTTGACGCATTTTCCATGACGACATGATAAATAAGTAAATCCCCTTTATGTTTGTGAAGTAAAAATGCTAAATGTTTTAAAATCATAATTCCATGTCATTCACGTCGGAATTTCAATCCCTAGCTGTGCATTTCGCTTGTGTCTTTGAGCAAGGCACTTATGCACATTAATGCTCTCCGCCCAGGAGTGTAAATGGGCACCTTGGTGCGGTTGAATGCTCCTGCGCTAATTACCAGCACCAACACTTAAAGCATGTGGACCAATTGACCAGGGAAAAGAACTGCGCTTTATAACCGGAAGAGAGGCGCATTATAACCCATACCAATGCCAGTACCAGTATACAGTAAGTGGTTTTACTTGCTGATTTGTATCATAATTTTTAGTTAGTTATGGCAGTAATTGATATTTGATATTAGATATATTTGAGGCATGCCATCCCAAAACAAACGTAGGCCTGGGGCTATTTTCAATGTAATCTCATCAGTATCTAAGTGTAGAATGGAACCAGAAATGCATCGACCTACTGATGTAGAACTACTACTTTATTTATTGTCGAGTACCGTTTTTTTTTTTCATTGTACAATATCGCAAAAACTAGAGCAGTCTCAAAATAAAAAATCTTTCAACTTATATTTTGACTCCTTTTGAATTTATTTTTAGGATTCAAATCTGTATCATAACATAGGGCCTGCGAATTATTGAATCGTTTACTCTATTCATGATACATGCATCCAAACAAAAACACTATTTAACAAACGGCGGTCTGACTGAGATTATAGTACACTGCATGCATGCACGCAAATTGAAGGCAATAGCCAAAATTGTAACAAATTACAGTATTTTATTTTAAAAATATTTTATTTCGATGTTTTGACTCGAATGTTCTGATTTTTAAAGTATTTAATTTTAACACTTAAGACTTTCTGTATAACCTTCTGGAGACCCAGATGTGATCAGACGACCCTCAAAAATTCACTCACGGCCCAAACTTGGGTTACGACCCATGGGTTGCCGATCGTAGAATAATTTGAATTAATAGTATATTATAAATAGATTTTATTATGACTGTATAACTGTTAGACCGCATGTCATGCATGCATAATAATATGCCAAATAAATATTAATAGAATTTCAGTTCCTTAACCTTTTTATTTGACAATTATAAGTGTTGGACATCAACCATCTATAATTTCCATTTTTTACTTGCCTGCCTACCAAAAAAATATTGAGAAAAAAACAATATATTCAAATTGTGTCTACAGGTGCAGTAATCATACATTTACTTAACTCTACTTCAGCCGTACGTGGTTGGGACTGAGGTAAAAAAGAAATATAAAATAGTACCTAGATGTGAAGACACTTTTATATATAGTAGTAAAATTCATCATCATCACATCACCAGGCAAAATAAAGCGTCAACAAATTTTTCATGATCTCTTATTAACGATTTTCGGCAAACATAGAGATCTAATTAATACTGTACATATGATGTAAAATTAATTATCATTGATCGTATGTTTCTTTGTTGTTTATGTACTTTTGTTGCCATGAGAAAAACTAATTTCATATTTTAATTTGACAATAAACCTATCTTGTATCTAATGTGAATCGCTGCGATAGAAATATAACAACATTATTGTCTTCGATTTATCTACTTTACCTACTTCATGAGCCGAAAACCAATTTATCTTTACACACTTTTTATCATACTTGTACATTAAAGGCACGCACTCGAGTCGTGTATTACAGTTAATTCAGATGTTTGTGGACAGAAAACACCGACCGGAATCTTGTTATAAAATAAGATGTTATCTGCCTGTAAAGTGGTCTTTCGTTAAAATCTGGTCATTTATGCAGTTCAATTCTACAATTTCCAGGAATATTCTTGACTTCCTTAGGAACGTGATGGGGACCACCCCCTTAAAATAGTTGGGGTACGTGTCGCCTGTCACCCCCGTCCATGCTATTCACCAGAAGACGAGGCATTATACAGGCATTATACAGTAATTCGGCACCAAATCCTGAATTTACGTGATTTCCAACATTTTTTTTATATGAAGAGAGTAGAATAGTAGGCCTATTTCAAATAAATCAATTATCAGTCATTATTATACTTTTTAAAATATCAATAATTATTTTACAGTATTTGCAAATAAATTTGTTTTATTGTATTAGCTATAAAATTTTAATTGGTGTTTTTAGGTAAGAAAATATAATAATAGGCCTATTCCTATATAGGGCCTATTGATGTAAGATCACTGCACCTGTCTCTTATACACATCTAGATGTGTATAAGAGACAGACACTGGGCAGGCCTCACTATTTGTCAATTAATCGTACCTATCATTGTATTTAAAATTAAAATTGAATTATTGTTGTAGATCCATCTACCCTGAAATTAAATATTACAGAGGTTATAATATCTAACAATTTCCGTGTTTACATTCTGGGACGTGACGTACGTACGAACTTGCCTACTTGTGTACGTACGTACGTGTGTTGCGTAAATGAGTACGCGCAGACTGTTGAAGGTATGTTAACCAATCAAAAGCGTCAGCGGCAAATCAAATTAAAGCGCTTCGTAACCAAGGCACAGCACACACATCCTAGGCACGGCGTATAAGCCCAGTGAAATAGTTCAGTTTTCTTTGCTATAAAAATCACCTTTCCCGTGGGTATATTTTGGTAAACTTTTTGTATATATATTCATAAAAAACGTTTTGTTGCAATTATGTCCAACTTTGGTGCTTCAAATCCGTATTTCTGGTGGACTATAGCAAAAAAACTCGTTTGGTTTGGCACATAATCCACATACGATTGAAGAAGTAATTTCTTTTAAATTGGTTTTTGAACTACAGGTATATATGATTTCTACTGATTTCGTTCCATACCTTTGGTCTGCGATATGTGATGCTTGCCCACTTGTTATTTTTAGTTCTATAAGTTTTATTTATTTCGGGTGTTATATGGATGGATGGACTCGAAAGTTATGGAACAGAGACATAAACAAAACACATCTATAGTACGCCTACTTGTACATAAGCATAGCGATAGTGGTAAAGATCTTAGATATTTACAGTATTTGTTTTTATAATAAGTTGCAGGGAGGGGTGTTGGTATTGTAAGTCACAAATAATCCTCGTTTTCTTTTGAAGTTATGGAGTCTATCAAAATTCCCATCTGTTCCGGTGCCCCAGACAGTAATTCCATAAATAATAACCAGTTGAATTAGTGATTTGTAAATTGTTAGCAAAATTTTATATGGTACAATACCTTTTAATTTACACAATGCATTAATTATAGTCAATACTATGGTAGCTACTCAAGTTTTTCATTTAAAAATACACCAATTCATAATGAAAGACTGATTGGATATTTTAACACTTGTTTCTACCTGTAAAAATTATATACATACAATAGAACCCCTATTAAGGGGACACCTTCGGGACCAAAAAAGTGTCCCCTTAATAGGGGTGTCCCCTTAATAGGAGTACCCCTATTCGGGGGACACTAACCAAAAATGCAAAATTGCCTCCTTAATAGGGCTTTTTGGCAGGTTTTCATACAATGATGACATAAATTCTGTATAATTTTATTTTTATTGATATAAGAATCAGCTAAGTAGAATTAGAACTAATTAATTTTCAATGTAAATACAATACATTTATAATATGAATTAAATACAATACATTTATATTTTTTTTAAATGAATATTTAAAAAAAAAAAATAAATAAATAAACCTAGAGGTCTGGGTTTCAGTGCCTCGCTGTACTATACATTTTGCTTGTGTCCTTGACCAAGGCACTTTATCTGCATTGCTTCTCCTGTATCACCTGTCTTGTCGGGCTCGTAGGTAGACCATACAGGCCTGTATGGTACATGTTATGCCCTAGCAATTTCATCAAACCACCGCTGCATGGGTTCTCTCCACACAGGAGTATATCTTTACCTGGTGGGGTTGGCTACTCCTGCGATGTGTACCAGCAGCAGCACTTAAAACACGAGGACCCAATGACCAGGGAAAAAGACGCTCGTATCTACAAAGAAAAGGTGCTGTATAAATGATGTAAATAATAATAATAATAAAAAAATAATAATAAAATGTTCCAAATATTATTTCATGATGTAATGTTCATGCCAAATATTCCTTTTATTTATTTAAAATATGAGCTTTCTACTAGATTAATGTAGAATGGATAGAGTAACGACATAGAATTAATAGTGCATGTTGTATGTATTAAAATCCCATATAAAGTACACGAAAAAACAAAGGAAACAAAATCCCCATGGTTAAGGGTCGAAATTGACAAGATTGGTTTATATGAAATAACACATTCAGTAGGCCTATACCAACATTTAATCTAAGGATTCAGGGGAGAAAATTCTGGTTTATTGCTCAAAAGGTGTTAAAATATGAAGTTGAATGAATTTTTCTTACTTTGAAACTGCTGTAGTTGTTGTGATACAGTGATAAAAATATTAAGTGTCCCCTTAATAAGTGTTATTTGACCATTTGGCACACTGAGAAAGTGTCCCCGTCCCCTTAATATGGGTGTCCCCTTAATAGGGGTTGACTGTAGTGTTAAAAGATATATTGCCCCTCGTTTCACGGAAAAGTGTCTCTTTAATAGGGGGTGTCCCCTGAATAAGGGTGTCTCAAAGGAGGGGTTCTACTGTAGTTTTACTTGTATTATTAGAAATGTCTATTTGATTTAAACCACTGTTCAATTAATTTCAACTCGCTGTTCATGGCGGAAAACGCATCATTCACATTATTATGTTCTGGAAATACATTATCATCTGCAAACATAATTAAGCCCTTCACTTACAATGTAAAATATGTCATTGACAAATAACAAGAACAAGACGGGGTTCTAGAATCGAATCCTGTAAGGTACTCCATATTTTATTGTTTCCTTCACTAAATGACATTCGTCGATCCGTGTATGCTGCTGTCTGTGACTCAAACAGCTCTTAAACCACTTAATACCAGTCCCTGAATTCCACTGAGGGTACGGTAATTTTTCTAGCAAAATTTGGCAATCCAAAGAGTCAAACGCTTTAGATACGTCTAGGAATACCCCAATAAAGTGTTTGTTTTCAAATACAGTTGATATTTTATCCAGTGCCTGTAAAAGTGCGTGAATAGTTGAGTGGCCGGTTCTAAACCCATGGAATTAATGTAAGAGATTATGCTTGATTAGAAAGTCAAATATTTTATACAATGCGTTCATAGAGTCTTGATAGACATGGTAATATTGATATAATCAGTAATTAGTTATGCTTTCTTATCTCCCTGTTTGAATATAGAGATTGTTTTGGAAATTTTGAGTTGGCTAGAAAACTTACCAGATTTTAGAGAGCTGTTTACTTGTAGAGAGCTGTTTACCATCTCCCAATTGGCTTAGCAAATATCAAAATTTTCCTCAAAAATGTTTGCATCAATGTTATCATGCTCACATGCTTGTTCCCATCTATCTAACTTACTTGTGCTTTAAAAATAAACTATTTAGTGCTCCGTCTATTTTTTTTTTTGAATTGTCAAAACAAAAAATTGGAAAATGATATAAGTCGTTAATTAATACTCCTTTGTCAATGTTAGACGCTGTATTGTCCGTAACACGTGGAGGCATGTTTACAGCGGTAGAAACGACTCAGACAACATATCAATACGGTTCTGGACATTATTATCAAAATTATATTTAAAAAAATTATAAGTCCCCCATAAGGTAAGCAAGTTTATTTTTGCCGTTTATATTATGCATCATGTCTCCAAGTTGTTTATTAAAATTTGGCACGTGGGTCTGTATAATGCCACATACTTGGATTGTGACAAAGATGCTCTAACTTATAGAGAACATAAATCCTCCCTTGTCGGTAATGTAAAGTTGAGTTTACGTAAAGAGCAACACATCCATCTTTTCTTGTTTCCCTGTTTTTGTGTATAGGCGTGTAATATAAGTCAATATAATGTTTACTGGATAGCTTCGTCTACAATTAGACCAATTGCATTAAACTCATAGTCAAGAGATGCAACGTAATTTTATATCATGTCAAATTTTCGAATGACACTTCTACAATTTAGTGCAAAGACAGAAAATTGCCTTCATTTTTGTTACATTGTGAATTAAAATTGTCTGTACAAAAGTAATTGTTTTCTTTATAGTCGGGTATGTCCAAATTTTTTTTTTTTTTTTTTTGTCATTTTCTACGTCTTGGAAAGTGATCTAAACATCAAATTTGATATTGTAAAAACTAGATAATTTCAAATTAAAGAAAATATATAAATAAGCGCAAGTGGATATTCAAGTTAACAATTTAAAAATTATATACTAGTGGTATAGCATATAAATCAATGTAATGTTTACTGGATAGCCTGTCTTTGTTAGATCAATGGTACTAAACTCATAGTCTAGAGATGCAACGTAGTTTTACATCATGTCAAATTTTTGAATCACACTTCTGCAATTTAGTGAAAAGACAGAAAAATTGCCTTCATTTTTGTTATATTTAAATTAAAATTGTCTGTACAAAAGTAATTGTTTTCTTTATAGCCGTGTATGTCCACAATTTTTTTGTCATCTACGTTTTGGAAAGAGATCTAAATATGAAATTTTATATTGTAAAAACTAGATAATTCAAAGTTGAAGAAAATAAATAAACGCAAGTGGATATTCAGATTAACAATTAAAAAATTATATACGAGTTTGTAAATTATGTTGAAGAATAACTCTGTTCAATTCCCATTTCGTTAGAGGTTGAACTTAGTTAGACCTATTACGCATTTCGTATATAAAAAATTGAAGATAATAGGCACTATACGGTATTTGAATGTACTCTGTAAGACTACCGTAAAAACTCGAATTGAAGCCCATCTCGAATTGAAGCCCATCTCGAATTGAAGCTCCCTCTTTAGTTTGCAAAATTAGCCTCGAAAAGAGGTCCATGGGTTTCTTTCAAGATAGCATAGGCTTCTTTTCAAGATAGTACAGTACATACACTGTACATGCAT
>NW_022717449.1:520207-533994 GCF_011630105.1 Anneissia japonica | reverse complement strand
CGGCATTTTTTTTTTTGGCCCAAAGGGGGGGGGGGGGGGGGGGCCCGGCCCCCCCGGTTCCGCCGCCCATGCAGTGGCTTTATATATTGATTTATAGTATAAATTCACAAAATTGGTGGGGTAAGGGTCTACAGTCCACGTTGGAGAGGCCTTTTCCCTCTTTTTGCGAGTTATCATCCCTTAACTGATAATCGAGCCCTCCAATCAACCCCATCACCACTGAGTGTAGGCCTACTATCTACATAGTTGATGACATACTGGGGTACTATTTCAAAGTTCGCCGTCGGTCATGCTTGAATGATAATATTAATATAATTTTTCAGTATATTGATTATAGATCATTTTAATTACAGCTGCCTTTACATTCTTTGTATGACGGCCGAGTGTTTATACCCTGGCAAGCCGTCAGTCAGACTGGCACGTAAGCAACGTAGACAGGTACACACCAATGTACCACCAAAGTGAGTGTAATCATAATTAATTATACCGGTACCTGATTAATTATTTTAAATACAAAAGTAGCATTACAAAAATCAATACATATCAAAACAATTTTAAATTAATAAAAGCCATTCAATTTACCATGTTTTATGCTTAATTCTGGATACGTGTTTGTACTGTTAATTTTCAATATGTATTTTTATGTACTTTCGTATTTTTTATTTTAAAATAAATTTAACCGAGTTGATACATATAGGCCTACATATGTACTTCAATCTTATACTGTACTCAAAAGGCAACAGTGCAGATAAACTATAAACATATGTTTGTTTGTTTTTATTTCATGCTCACAAAAATTTACAAACCAAAACCATTCAAAAATAACAGAGGAAAACATCCACAGAACCAGTGGTGGCTCTAGGATATAATTTATTGGGGGCGGGGGGCTAAGATGTCCGACTGGGTGGGGACGCTAAGTATTTATGTAGCCGAAGGCCAGCAGAGCCGGGGTGGATATGATTTGTTTTTTAAATTGGGACTTCTAGATGGCCGAACATGGCTAGGATAGAAAAAACTAGGCCTTTTTTTCGGTCCGATTGCCTGACAAGTTTTGCCCGATGGTGTGGGAGGGGGTCTTGACCAGACCGATGGGGGCTTAATTCCCCCCGCTGCCGCCACCACTGTGCAGAACCTGAACAAAAAAAAAAGAAATACACAATTATGCGCATCAGAAAAAGAAATCATGTCAAAGGGAGCATTGGGAAACCCTTTAAACCCGAAGGTTTGTTTTCAAAGGGGTCCAGAAAAAAATAAAATAAATAAATAAATGAATAAATAAAAAATATTCATAAATATACGCAGACACAATAAAACGTAAAAAAGGCACAAAACCATGCATCTCAATCAAAAACAAGTTTCAGTTGCTGGTACAAATACTTTTTTTTTCTAAAAGCACACCAATCTTGATATGTGTGGTTAAACTATTCCATAAATTTATAGACAAAAACCTCGGATATAAATGTATAAAATGTTAATCAGGCATGTAAATACTAAAGGTGTACAATCTACAAATTTGATGACATGCTGGGGTTACTATTTAAAGGTTCGTTATCGGTCTTGCATGAATGACAATATTATTATGATTTTGTATTATATTGATTATAAAACCATTTTGGTTGTGATTATTATAGATTAGCTTTCCCGGCTACAACTTCATAGTATAACGGCCGAGTGTTTGTACTCTGGACAATCCGTCAGCCAGATACGTAACTGAAAAACACCAGCAACCAGCAACTAATGCAGACAGGTATGTACCACTGGGGTAAATATACTGTAATCAATTGAAGTTCACTTGATTATTGTTATTGATTAAATACAAAAGTACCATTAATAAAGTAGCAGTACAGTACCGGTATTTACAATACGGTTGTTATTGTGGTTCTACTCATGTCGCACGACATGGTGCGTCACAGTCTACATAATCTGAAATATTTTACCAAAGCTAGAGTGCACAGGCATGATGATATTCACTCCTACGTGATAGTACTGAAGACTTGCATTAAATATCAGCAACCGATACAGATATGCACCACCAGAGTAAAATTCAAAAAGAGGAGAAAAGTAGAAACCTCTTGATAGATTTTAAAAGTACTGTACATACAAAGAGACTAAATTATAGTGACTGTTTTAAGTTTATATTATTTGTTTTTCATGGTTCGAATACTTCACAGGCTAATCCGTAGATAATGTCATTATTCTAATGAACGTTAGTTTGCACACAATATATAAGCGGGTATGATATTGATTGCCATGATAAATTGAAAAAAAAAAACTCTTTATGATGAATATTTCAATGGCTTAAGGGAGCCCAGTCGGCCCACCCCTCTCTAATTCTTTCAACATTTAAAAGTGGAGAAATTCAAATGTGGCCAACTAGAGGTGCCATAATACCTTTTCGTACCTCAGCTCCAACCATTGTGGGATTGAGGTGGTAGCCCCTCCCTGGTCACCCTCTATTTCAAATTCCTGGATTCGTCACTGTATTTTGAAAATGTAGTGTGGAAATAAATGTTAATTGCATTCCTTAAACTCAATTAGATACTACTTAGAAAAGGCTATGACCAGACAGCTTCAGAGGCCCAAGACTTCTTTATTTTGCAATTCTTCACCCCTCCCCCCTTTGAATCACCGATCGACGCCCTTGGTTACGCCAAACAATATGAGTTAGTTTCTTTGTAGTGTGTGTGCATAGTGGCACTGTGGGGTCTAAATAACTCGGACTGAGCTGTGCAAATAAACAAGAACGGTTGTGATTATAGAGCACTGCTGTTCAATAATTTCTTTCGTAGGCCACATTAGATAGAACATTATTAACTAATATATGAGGGCCAGACCTGTGGTGTATCCAAGAGTTTTAAAATGAGGGAGTAATTAGAAGGGTCGCGGCCCGCAAAAAGTGGATGCTTCATCAAGGCGTCGGAAGCGGTCCGGATTTGGGTGCACCAATAATTTCGTTAAAACTCAATATCGTTTGACATTAGGGGATAATTTGAAGGGGAGCGGCCCGCGAATGTAGATTGGGTGCTTGGTGATGGGGAAACAGCTCGCCAAATAATGTGATTTCGGGTAGATTTTATGTATTTGAGTGTGATTTTTTTTTGCAATTGGGGGTGGGGGGGGCCTTCGATTATTTTATTCTGTGGGGAACACATTCCTCATAGATATGGCAATTATAATATATGACACCTCCAGTTGCCAGAAAATTCACTTCCTTCATTTCATACATTTTTGTTTACACTTCAACGCTAACGATAAAAATGTTAAAAAGCGATTGTTCATATAAAAAACAAAACAAAGGAAATAAGAGAAGTTTTTACACTAGGACGATTCTATAACGATTTATCGTGTATGCAATAATAAATTATTTTAACAAGTCAAATCAGATGACGTCATAATCATGGAAAAACGATAAAATCGTTGCTACTACGACGATTTTAATGTTTTTCCATGATTATGACGTCATCTGATTTGATTTGTCAACATATGTTGTTATCGCATGACTGATAAATCGTTATCGAATCGTTCTAGTGTAAAAACTTCTCTTATTTCCTTTATTTTCTGTATGAACTATTGCTTTTTAGCTTTTTATCGTTATCGTTGAAGTATAAACAGGCCTTTAGTCTCATAAACGCGATGCACCACCTCATCGACCGGTTAAGAATAATTAATATCTATAGCCTTTACTAAAGTATAAAAGCATCGCCTTCTATAGAAACACCACACGAAGCGATATTGTTATGGCAAATGTGAGACAAGCTTTGATGTCCCGAGATATCCGCCCTCTTGTTGATTTTCCTTGTTTTTAAATGGGGCAGAGCGAAAGTTTAAGTTGTTGGAAAAAATTGAAATTTAATTATTGGTATTTTCAGATATTTGAGTAGGAGTAACATTCATTCTCACGCATTGCAATCTTTTGAAATCATGATTCCATAAGTTTGGCCTCCTTGCTGTGCATTTCGCTTGTGTCCTTGAGCAAGGCATTTTATCTGCATTGCTTCTCTCCACCCAGGAGTGTAAATGGGTACCTAGTGTGGTTGAATGCCCCTGTGCTGATTACAAGCAGCAACACTTACTAGTAGTAACACATACTAATTAAACATGACTTTATATTTCTTTTTAAATAATTGAATTGAGGGTGCTCTTTGAACTCTGAGAAAGGAAGTGAATTCCATATTTAAATGCCTGTAATTTGGTAGGTGCTCCTGTTGCCTAAATTGTCAAATTTTCGGGGTATCCAGGACCACTTTCGAAACCTTTTAATCGAAGCTCGACCACGCCAATTTTGCTTTCGTCGGGGAAACCAGGCCCTTCGTCGGAGCATCAGCCCCCTCGTCGGGCAAATCCTGGCGCCACCCCTGCTTTCTTGGACTCTTTAGATAAATTAGTAACCAGTTCAGTTTGGTAAATTCATTTGTACCAACATGAACACGTCGTGGTCCGAGGTTCAAGATGCATCTAATTTTGTAACGTTTCAAGTCTGTTCTTAATAGATATGTTAACACAGGACTACCATATAGAAAGAGAAGAGGCAATTAGCTAAGTGCATAAGGGGTAAGAAAATATTAGTTTTATACAGAAATTTAAGTTTATAATTTATTTTGCTAATTACTTTCATTCCTGCGGAGTCCCTAAAGGGACATGGTTAAAGAAAATATTAAACTATTTCGAGGGAACGAAATCATTTTGAGGGAACGAAATATTATTTCGTTCCCTCGAAATAATTTAATATTTTCTTTAACCATGTCCTTTTAGGGGCTCCGTACATCCAGTAGCAGAATCTGAAAGATTTTGATCAAAATCAAGAGCAAGTTACTTGATAGGGATAATTTACTATCCATTAACCATTGATAAAGACAATTCTTTAATTAATTTAGTCCCAATATATAATTAACATCTCTATTTGAAACTAAAAGAGAGCGGCATCATCAGTACCTATATAGCAACAACTAGCATCCGACGGCTGATTCCATGTCGTTGACATATATGAGAAATGAAAGGGGACCTAAAATAGATCCCAGAGGGGTACTCCGCATTTTATTTCATCATATGGGATTTACTTTTATATCAACCGTGGTGGTAAAACTGCATCCGGGATAAAAATAAACTTGTAAAACCAATGGCATTTAACTTTATATAATAGTATCTCATGGTCCACCGTTTCGAATGTTTTCTGAAGATCGATAACAACCATTCCAGTCATATCCGTTATCCCATTCCATTCCTAACAGAATCCGATAAATGTATTAAACACGCGTCTGAAACCTGAGACATTGGAATATATAAAGAAGAGACTTGTTGATTAAGTAGCTCATTATTTGGTTAATATATATGACACGGTCAATAATTTAAGAAACTGCTGATACAATTTGTTTATAATTTTCTGCATGTAGGCCTAATCAGTTTTGTTTTTGTATAGGTATGACCTTTGCAGATCTCCAATCAAAATGAATACAGCCGGTGGTAATAGATATATTTATAATATGGGTCAGTGGTAGGGCAATAGCTATCGCTCCATCTTCGATAAATTTTGCAGGTAGGTCTATAGAGTCTAAACCAACATCCTTGTTAAAATTTAAATTTTGAAATATTGATAATATATTGGTCATTGACCTCTTAAAAAAAGTCACCTCGTTTATCTGCATGTAGTTATGAACATGAGTTTTATTGAAAGTACCAGACGAAGGAGGGAATTAGTTTACCAGGTTACCAGGAGTATTAACGAAAAACGAATTTAAATATCCAGCAACAGAACCTTTGTAAATAATTGTTGGATCGTCACAATGCAAAGTAATATTACCCGATTGTTTATTTTTCCTATAGATACCTGCATTTTTTAAAGCATCATATAGCTTTTTCGGCATATTTTATTTTAATTAAATTTATCAGAAAAATAACTTTTCTTTGCTGTTTTGATTCAGTAAATACCTGTTGATTATACCTTAATTTAAACCAGTCCCATGCTGAGTATATACTAGTGCATTTTAAAATATAAGACCAATATATAAAAGTTATTAGAGATAAATATATAGGAGGTATAATTTTTCATTGAACGAACCCTTATTGTATTGTCTTTTAATTTGACATTGATCTTTCTACTACAATATATTGTAGTAAGTGATCACTGACACCATATGGAATAACACTAGATTGGGTAATATTATTAGGGTCAGATGTAAAAAATAAAATCAATTATTGTAGATGTAAGTTCAAGTAATTTAATGAGTTGAGTAATATTAAATAATTTACGGAATTTTAAAACCAATTTGTTTTTAACTGAATTACTAGAGATATCAACATTAAAGTCTCCAAGAGTAATAACTTCTTGATCGTGTAAACTACTCCCATAGATGGTCTCGATTGAGTTGAAGAACAATCGTGGCTGATCTGGTCTGAAACAATTAATATAGGCTTTGTTTTGGGTAGTAATATATCATCACTATGAAGATCACCTCTCCTGATGTAGGTAAGATCATGGCGTATATATAGGCAAACTCGACCTCCAGTAGCTTCCGTAATTCTGTCTGTCTTTTCTTTCTATTAAATAATTTTCTATGCCAATTTCTTTGTTGCTAACAGATTTTATCGATCCATGATTCGCTGATTGCAATTACGGAAGATTTAGTTTTCGTTGCAATAGCACGAATTTCCTATATTTCGTGGGAGAGGACACTATGGTGTTGAGGTGCAAGCAGTGCAGCCCTTTCGTCTAAAGGTATCTGCTGAATTATCGGGATCACTAAGGGGATGAGTGACTGACAAGTTTAGGTATGGATTGATTATCAGTATCAGTATAATCAGAATCAATAACGTCAACATTGCTAAATGGCAGATGTGAAAATAAAAAATTGTTAACAGTTGTTGGCAAATTCCTCGCCTGTATTGATAAATTTTATGTATGTCCATTTATCATACGACATAGCACTAGTTTTAATGACACCTTCAGAACAAACTATGCATGGACATTTAGGTGTTTCTGATTTTGTAGGGCCTGGGCATCTACGGACATCGCCGGCAATTAAGAGTCAAAGAAGTAGAATAAACTATCGGCTTTACTCTCGATAGTCGTGGATTTAAATAATTGTGTAACAGAAACACTGTCCAACTTACAATTGACCACTTTAGAAAGATTTATCTGCTTTGCACTAATTTGATTAAAATCCATATAAAATGGGTTAAAATCATTAAGGCACAGGTCAATTTTAATCCGTACAGTAAAGATTGTAATTAAGAAAAGAAATTGGAGTACAGCATTGTTGATCATTTTGAAACCGATTTATCAATTTCCTTTACAGCAAAGAAGAGGTCGCCGTTAAGTTAGGCTTCAGGTGTTGTTTAACGGAGTGACGTTACGACAGTACTGGCGGGTGATTTAAAACTTGCTTAACACTCAAACCGCTATGTCATTGGGCTTACTAGGGTCGAGACTAAAAATCCACCATAAATGGCTTCGTCGGTGAAAATAAAATTGAAGAACAAGGTAAAAAACAAATACAGGTCACGATGTATATCGCAATTGTGAATTTAAATGCAATATCAAGAATAAAAACAATTGTCAACGGAACACATCAGCAACACCATTACCCCATTGATCGCACATTAACCGATACTTTTTTACTCAACTTTTGCATTAGTAAGTTGATTCTAGTAAATGAACATCATTACAAAGCGTATAATTTGAGAATAAATTCTGGGATGGCATGCCCCTTCATTAGTTAACTTTATATGTTTATGGCTTTAGTGATTTTCTTTAACAAGTTATTTTTAACTGGACCTACAGGCCAATAGTTTTATTCAAAATAAATAAAATAATAAATAAATGTCTATCAATAATATCTATAAATCATACATTAACATGTTTTGTAAAAGTACTTAAAATGGTACAAAGTCATCAAACAAGATACAATTAAAGCGTTAATATAAGACATCAAGATAGTAATTTATGAAATGTATGATTCCTTGTATCTGAATTTAATAGGTCTTAATGTGCAAAGAAAATACCGGTAGTCTACAATTCGTCACCTTTGGAGAAAAAAATTATTCACCAATCGCACTTGTACTATATTTTTCCAATCTTATTTTCTTACCTCTGTATATTTTTGGTCCTGATTTTTTTTTTTATTAATCTGTTGTTCGTCATGTCTTTTTGCTTTTCATATTTGCCTCTTGATTTTATTTTCATTTCTAGGTTTTCTTTGATTAGAATAAAATTATTTTGGTATGAAAATAGATTATACTCTATAATAATGCATAATACACTTAATTATTACCAGGCATGAATTCTGCGTGTAGGGAAAGAACAAAAATCAAGTTGATTTTCATGGGTTTGTTAATCTAACAAACAAACTATAGGTCAAAGGGATATGAACCAAGGAGGTATAAAATAGATACACCCTTTAGCCTAGCTATATTATCTATCAGAAATTACATAAACTTTAACGTGTTTGTCTCGTTTTATCTGATGTTTCTCATTCTTTTTTTTTTTTTGTTTTCAACACGTTATATTTTCATTGCGGATTTTTTGGGCTCAGTACGGACTCTAAACGTATGCGGATTTTATAAGTCCGCAATGACGATATAACGTGTTTTTCTCTTTCCTGTTTATATTTTGTTATTTTCCTTCTCTTGCTCATATTTGTATATTTGGTCTATATTTGAACACATTTGGTTTATCCTTTTTCACTTCCTGCTTCCCCTTCCATTTCCTTGCACTTCTTGTAGTATCCTCGTGTTCGCTCCTCATCTTAGCTTGTTTTCGTTTGGTCTCTTCAATTCATTATTCGCTATTGAATTTGATTTCTTATTTTCATCTTTTAGTTTAGTATTTTTTCCTTATATACCATCCTAGTTTCATTTCATTCTTTAGATTTAAAACCATGTATAATGCATACAGTAATCTGTAATTTGTTTGTTTGCAGAGGACGAGAAATCTCTACTGCAACGTATATGTATATATGTATGAGAGAATAAATTTCACTGTAAGTATCAGGGAAATATAGAAAAAGTTATTTATAAAATTCTAATTTATTAGTCTTATTTTGTTTCTTCATTCCTTCAACTTTTAAAAATTGTTTCTCTATCTGCTGTTTATAATTCTTATTTTTTACAGATGCAGTGCAGCAGAGCATGACAAAAGTTGCAAGACAAGAAAAGTACACTAAAATTTAGTTGGAACATTAAGAGTTCGCAAGAGTCATCCCGGCGAAAGAATACAAACAACTATTTTATCTTAAAAAACAAGTTAATAGATGAAGACAACTTGTATCATTCTGAATTATCGATCATATTGTATAGAAGATACGTTCAAGTTAGATGAGAAACCAGAACTTCTATAGACCTAATTCATTTTTCTATTATAGTTGTGTAAAGCATTAACTTTTGGTTAATTTGATTATGTCTAATAGTTTGTAAGACAAGTAAGAAGATATACTGGCCTTTAGTTCCACATCTTGCTGAATATTGAGACGGCGATATACATACAGCGATTGTATTTTTATATATTATGTACATTTATATAAATTCATATTTATATTATGATTTTAGTTGTAAAGTTTTTATAATAAAAAATATAAGTAATGTGTTGATGTGTTTCTTTGCTGGTTGTGTCTGGATAAGAAGGTAAGACAAAGAAGCGCTCTCTAAAAGAAAAAGGCCTAAGTTTTCCATTTTCCCTCAATATTGTATTAAAGTGGTGCTGAAGAGTGCCCTCTAATAGAAAATTCCCAGGGTCTCTAAATTTCTATTTAAAAGGGGTTCCCTGTGGTGCTGCAAAGCGCCCTCTAATAGCCATTTCATTTCTACGTTATTCAGGGTCTCTTTAATTGTCAATTTCTATTACAAGGATGGTAAAATACGCCCTCTAATAGCCAGTTTTTCGGTGCCCAACAATCGTTTGGATTTTAGAGGGTGCATTGCTCTACCACTGACAATTATTAAGAGACCTTAAAGAACTTAGAGGGAAAATGCTATTTGAGGGCGCTTTTCTTCACTATTTTTACCAGAACTCCAGACTAATGTTGCCAAAAAACTTAGTCATATTTTGGGCCTTTTTCTATTGGAGGGCGTTTTTTTTTTAGTATACTGCCTGCCCCAATACACAAGACAAACAACTTTGAATACAATGAAGAGAATTTCTAATATTTATTATACAATAATAATGAAATACAATGAATATTTATTTTTTCAATTCTAAATAATGAAATACAATGATAATCAAATACTAGAATTATGCAATCCAAAACCGACATATTATAGCCATAGAGCTGAGCCAACTGGTTCGCTGAAATATCAAAGTAAAAGGAATACATTTAAGACTAGACCTAAAGCACATAAATACATGAACAGTAATACAGCATAAGTCTGCTGCAGAGGGAATAATAAAAAATAATACATCATTTATGAAGCTGTTACAAACATCAAAGAAAAGGAATACAACAATTATTAGGTCCATTGCAAAAAGGTATTATTTTAAACATGTACAATACAATATATACTACAATAAAATAAAATAAAATTGTAAAATTTAAATAGGTTATCAAATAAATATATATGACATCTAACACCTAATAAAACTGGTAACATTTTAGAGATTATATATAAAAATATAATTATATTAATGAATTGTTAAATTACAGTATATAATTAATACCACATAAACTGATATTTAAAACATATGCTTTAACTGACCTTATCACTGTACAATTAACTATTAACCCTATCCGAGACGGTAAGTTTAGACCCTATTGAGTATAGGAGTGGAGTTAAGATGCTTGCCTTCCAATCAGAGTCCTGGAATTAATTTCTGTCACAGTAACAGGATTTGGTCACATGACTAAAATAACTCCACTCACTAAGCCTTATAATGAGACTTAGCCAGTGTACAGAAATCTGAAGTGAGTGTGTCTTGTGACGGGATTCAATTAACAATGTTTTTTATAATATAAGGCATATTTATTTAATCTTTATTTCTATCTTATTATTTTATCAGTATTTTTCTCTTACAAAATTATAATGGTCATTTGGAATATAATACTAAAATCACTTATATAGTTTTGTTCATTGTTTTGTCATATTTAATGACACAAATGAAATAATTTTTTTGACTCACCATTCAGCAAAATTAACGAGCACAAAACGAGAAAGCAACATTATATCCACTGGTCCACTAGTTACTGAGATCTCCAGAAGTGCATTTTGAAATGGTTGGACTTTACAAATTTTTTACTGAAATAAAATACATACTTTCATTTAAACAATACAGAATTAAAAGGAATGCATCATTAATTTTTAAATTTTTTCAATTTTGATTACATACATTAAATGTAAATTGTAATTCTAGAATAATAATTGTCTATAGCCAATAAAAACATTATTTTATATTACCGTTATTATTATCACTTCTTAAATTTCAACATTAGGTCAAATAATGAAATTTAAATGCTTATCATTAATGTAGTTAGGCCTATTTTAAGAAAAAGAATTATAAAATGTATTTTGTATTAAAATATATTTATACAAACATAATAACATAGTAACATAATGAAAAATTCTGAATAGTATTGCTTGTACATTATCTCCTTAGGTTTTAGGTGTATCCAAAGAGCAATTAAATTATTTTACGGTATAGCCTGCACATACCAAGGACTTTTTTCTTGCCCATATTCCCGACTGTAAAATAAGGCCTGCATGGGGGTATAAATTGAACCTGGGTGCCCACAAACTTCGGAAAATAAAGGTTGTTGTTTTCTGCGCAATTTTTGTTGAAAATCAGGTATTGGCAGAAGTGTATTATGGAGATTCTGCGCACCACTTTCCTATCGATTTTATATGCATATTTCATCTAATTTTTGATGTCATCACTACAATTAATTAAAATACAATATTGCTCATATTGAGTGTTTCTCCATTATCCAATAATCATCAGTTTAAGTATATTGATTTGAACTCATGTCTATGTCAACTCCTTTACATTTTTAAAATCGTTGAGGGCAGTATGGGTGTCTATAAAACGAAGACCGAAAACCGAAAACCCCAAAACGAAGACGTCTTTTTGAGAAAATGTAAAGGGCCTTAGCTTGAATGTCTACAAAACGAAGACCTGAAAAACGAAGACCACCGATTATTTCTTATTGAAAAAAAAAATTAAAATCACCATAACCACTGGCGTAACTAAGTTGTGAGGGGCCCTGGTTCAAGAGTACAGTCGAGGTCCTGTTGACGCATGCAAATTTCAACCATGTCAACTAAAGATGTGTACCACCGATGGGTTGGTTTTGGAGCAGCGGTCATTCCGATAAAAAAAAATATTTACAATAAATCTTTAGATTTTTTTTAAATTTTTAATTTTTAGATGTTCTAAGAGGGTATCTTCAAAGAGTCGGCTATTGGCTGGACTGACCATAATAATAAGCATTTCTACTTCTTCTGACCAAAGGAAAAAGCACATTCGATATTTATTGAATTGATGTTTTTAATTTATCAGATTAACCAATGAACAACGTCAACAATTATCTTGTATATTAGTTTTATGTACTTAAGCTAAATAAAATGAAATAGATCACACCTGATATCATTGTATGACTATGATCATGTAAAACACTTATCCGACAAACGCCTTTTAATAATCGTTCACTTAGAAACAAATTCATGAGTAAAATTTGAAAATTCAAATAAGATTATTTTTTAATCAGTTGAAAACAAGAAACACGATCCCAAACGTTTGTAGGATGAAAAGAATGAACAAAAATTCAAAAAATATTTAGCAAAATCTGAATTGTGAAAACTTTAGCGATTATTTTACTAATATAGGAATAGAAATTTCAAACACAATTAAAGAAGAATAACCCAAATTGTATTAACACACTAAATCATACGACACTTGTATTGAAGAGAATCTGGCATGTTTATCTGAAAATGTTCATAATTTCTATAGGCGTACTAGGCTATAGAATATACACTTGCATCACGCTATATCGCAAAATCTCTATTTTCCATTATAAATAAATCATTAATGAATGGTATTGTTCCAAATTATTGGAAATTCTCAATGACTACCCCATAATACAAAGGTAAAGCCCTAACAATTATAGACCAATCTCAGTGGTATGCCACATAGCCAAAAAAAGTCCAACATTAATTTTTTACATAAATCTCAATTAAAATGACCTTATAAATGTACCAATATACTTTTAGGAAGTTACCACTACTGTTATGCCTTCACCGTGTAATGATCTTCTTATAAATGCTATACACGAGTTCATATTCTGTATTGAGCACAATTGGTTTATTTCAGTATTCAACGATACGATTTTCGTGTATAGTGGTGAAAGGCTGTGACTTGTGGCTGGAAGGAAGCAATGTCACCCTAAATCAAACGGAATTGCCATACCACAGGGTAGTGTCTTTAGGTCCAATTTCATTGTTGTTATTTATATATGATATTTCAAAATATATTTTTTTGTGGTACTATAAAAGTCGATGGATGAAATACAAAATTACAAAATATTTTAGAAAAGGTTGGTAAATGGTATGTCGGAAATAAGTTGAAAATAATACAGTGCAGTTAAAACAAAATTCATGCTAATTAGAAACTAGAATATACTTTTATCTGATGTACTGAATATTCATGTCGATGGAAAACGTATCGAATAAGTAAAACATATAACATATAATGGGTTTAGAGTTAGAGTACGAAAACTTAACATGGGAATCATATATATAGCACACATAAATGGCCGAAACATTACACGAATCTCAACTTATTACAAAAGCACAATCAAACCATGTATAGA
>NW_022717449.1:515363-519282 GCF_011630105.1 Anneissia japonica | reverse complement strand
GTCGTCTCCTAACCAAGTCGCCCACTTGACTAATATTGAATATTATTATTAACTAACCTTTGAAACTTATTTAGAACTTATCTAGGCCAAGGAAAGAGCTAGTGAGACCGATGTAGGACCGGTTCGACCGTGAACAAATTCGGCCGGGATATATTTGTATGGAACGCAAAGTAGGCGCAAAGCTGTGCATGCTGTACGTGTGGGTGTGAGTATGTGTGTGTGTGTGGTTAATCTATTCGTGCTATCCATTAGTATTTCGTGTTTTTGGTCTTCTACGTTGCCAAATAATTAATGTGGTTTTAAGGAAATCCGGGCATTATTATGCTGCCATTAGTTTGCCAAAACAACAGTGGATTTTATTAAGTTTTTGTAAGTTAATAATTAATGATTTAGATGGCATATATTTCGTTTTATTTATCTAAAACAAACGAATGTACATTAAATATGCATGGACCTATTAATAAGGACATACAACGTAAGAGAGGGGCATATCACATAGTAGGCCTACTTATCGGAATAAACAACGGTACCGTTAATCGTTACGTCAATTCCAGTCTGGGCATGCGCATTAGGCTTTTGTTCGACTTCCGGTATCGCCGCGCTAAGTTTGTTTTTAATTAAGCGCTAGGCCTACACATCGAACTGTTAGAAATGCGGAATATGGACGAGATTTATACAGACTCTTCCGATTTAGATTTTAGCGATAGCGATGCAGAGATCGACAATAATATAGGAACGCAGATGCACTGTATATGTGAACAAAACTCAGACGATGAAATGATTGCATGTAGTGGTCCAAACTGCACGATTAAGTGGTACCACTTCAACTGCGTGGGCTTGACATCAGACAGCTTTCCTGACGGTGACTGGGCTTGTGAACAGTGCGTAGCCGCTTCAACATCAGCGGACCCTAGCGACCGACCGGGGCCTAGCTTGGCTTCTATACCCTCTGTTGAAAAAGGTACTCTATAATTTTTGTTTTGGGTTCTTCATAGGCTAAAACGTGGATATATTACTCTACTATTAATAACCCTTCGTTACATTATAGCAATAAATTCTTATAAAAAAAATAATAGAAATACAGATAAAGAGTCAGATTATTATTATTATTATTATTATTATTATTATTATTATTATTATTGTTAATATTGTTATTATTACAGGAAGAAAGCAGAAATCTAAGGCAAATCAGGATGGAACTTGTGGCGAAACAAACACACCAAAAGAAAAGAAAGGTAGGTTTTGTGAAGCTTATATTTATTATTGACCAGTTAATATTAATTGAGGCCTGGAAATTATTTTTACAAACCAAGGTTAATACTACCGGTATCATTATTTATTAGAATCTGATAAAATCTTGAAATGAAGGTGTGATTGTCATTGGGTTGTTGCTGCTGAATCCAAAACGAAAATATCATGAGTACAGTAGTTAAATTATTTGTACAGTATTTCGTACTTTAATCTTATTTTTATTTCCAGGAAAAAAAAGCAAAAGGCCTGCAAGTGTTTTCACCAAAGAGGATGCTGAGAGGGAGGTGAAAGGTCTAATCAACAGTGCTCTAGCAGCTTTAGAGTGTCACCCAATCTATAGTGGCCCATTTGCAAACAAGGACAAGATATTGGGACTAATTACTTTACTTCGGACATACAATGACGACGAGTTAGCTTGTTTTACTGGATTATTAGTTTCAGAAGTTTGGGATGCTATTCGCTGTGCAGACAACTTGTGTCTTGGCCCAGAAATGTATGAAAGAATAACTATTAACATACATACTATTATGTTTAATGCTAAATTAAGAGAGGCATGGGATGCTGTCACTAATACAGAAAACGCTATAATCAATGGCATTGTTTTGATGTTTGTTGTTAAGCATGTGGCAACGAACATGATGCGTTTGCGAAACGAGAAGGACAAGTCCAAAGTGGACTCTTATTAAAGGGCCATGATATATGCAATCATATTTTGATAATCGTGTTGTATTATCAGGTCTTTATGCTACAAATTAATTAATGTGATTTTAAGCAATTCAATGGCATTAATACTGCGATGAGTTTGCGAACAAAACAGTGGATTTTATTAGGTTTGTGTAAGTTAATAAATGTTTTAAGATTCATATATTTCGTTTTATCGATTTGAAAAAAAACGAACAGTGGATTTTATTAGATTTGTGTAAGTTAATAATAATGTTTTAAGATTCATAATATTTTTCGGCTTATCTATTTGAAACAACCGAATTTATATGTTGATAATCAAACCAAAGGATTTTATTATTTTCATATTACAGTGTCGATGCATATATTGAAGAAGAGGAAGAAGAATGTTGATAATATTAATATACTGCCAAATTTTATTATATTTTTCGTAATATTATTAAAGCTTACAGTATTTGATGCTTTATGTTTCGTTGTATATTATTTCTAGGCCTATACGTTCCTAAATGATTGATTGATTTAAAGCAGAAAGTATATAAACGCCACAAAAAATCACATTATTGATACCCCGACCAGGCAGCACTCAAAATATCCGACTGATTATAGGCTGCCGACCGACACTGTTTTTTTTTTCCAATGATTTTGTGTATTATTTTAGAAAAAAAAAACACATGCAATACATCGCCCTAAAATCAAGAACTTTAACTGTAAACGCCCATTATTGAGAAGATGACAATAGAAATACACGTTTCCGTGGTTACGCTTGTATTAGATGGGGCAAAACATGCCCATTCGTGCAGAACAAATGTGTGTCTGCCGATTGATGAATCACCTAATGCGAATTCACCAACTGATTAAAAGTTAACCTGGTTTAACGAGCAATAATACTGTTAGAACACACAACAGAGGTTAATGATCATAATCAATGTCTGTATTCGCTTATGTAAAATAATTAATAGACAAGAAAACAACACGTCGTATAGGCCATGACCACAAACCCTACATTATAGGGTCTGTATAGGCGAACAACTCGGGTAACAACTACATTCCTGAACCATCGCACATGTTCGTACAGTTACCATGTACAGAGATCAAGCCAGTCGGCTATTTTCAGCATTTGACATTCTTTCCTTGTCTCCGGTAACGTTCCTGAATTGGCGGCGTACAAAGACTTTGTCTCTGATAACATTCTTGAATTGGCGGCGTACAAAACTTTGTGTCTTTATTCTCCCAAGAGTATCATTGGACCCTACTTGTGGGAACGTTTCCCACTGAATTAATTGTTACTAGGCAAATTATTACTGGCAGATTTATACCTATTTAAAGCAATTTATTTCCATTCATGCCTAGATTTAATTATTAATTAAATATTTAAATACGGTAACCAATCAATCACTTTTATCTGGAACGTATAATCGTCTTGCAAAAGGTACGCTTGTTTAATCGTACTCTACATATATAATTATAATGCAGGATTAATTAATTATATTATATACTTTATTCCAAGATACAAATCAAGTTTCTTGATAAGTTACAGATATAGTTAAATTAAATTTCTTCCAAGCAATAAAGTTTCAACTATTTGCAGGATGAAATAAATGTAAAACACTTCTTAACTAAAAATTATGCTATTAAAACTACTCCGTAAAACAATCAATCTTAATAATAATGTACTAAATTACATATTTAAACGGTATTGTGTTCTTCTAAGTAGAAGTGAAAACAAACAACACATTTTTATTTATACTCTTTATTTCAGAAATTCGATTTTATTACGGATGACTTTCCTGTACAGTATACACCCTAACCTGCGGCTAACATTGCACTGTGATACAGTATCTAATTCACGCATTGATTACATGTACACTACTCGGCGTTCCATACAATAACCCTTATTTTGGGCATTGAATATTTTACGGCCGAACCGGACGTCATAGAGACCGGTGTAGGCCGAGATAAGTTCTAAGTAAGTTTCAAAGGTTAGTTA
>NW_022717449.1:512337-515318 GCF_011630105.1 Anneissia japonica | reverse complement strand
AAGGGGGGGGCCCCGACTTGATTGGTTTTAGGCACATGAAGTAGGTAAAGTAAATACATCAAAGACAGTTAAGTTTTATTTCCTATGGTAGGCCTACAGATCACAAAGATTAATTAGATCGATGTTGATGAATTTTAAGAGTCATATCGGACAATCTGAGGTACTATTTCCCCAAATTTACCACCTCAGCCAAACCTTTGGTGGGGCTGAGAGAGGCGTGGACTCACGGTTCTTAGTACGGTAGGTAAAGTAAATACATCAAAGACAATGTTTTTAATTTTTATTTTCTGCGGTACCACATCACACATATGAATTACGGTAGATTTCTATGTTGCCGAAAATAGCTGATAAAAGATCATGAGAATGTGTTGACGCTTCATTTTGACTATATAATTGTGATGTGATGATGATGAATTTTACTATTCAAAAGTGACATTTCCGGCCATCTAGAGGTACTATTTTTCTCGCCTCAGCCCCAACCTTAGTGGGGCTGACGTGGATGTGGACTCACGGCTTTGAGGTAGCTCAAGTAAATTAAATATATCAAAGTGAGTGTTTCTTCAGTTTTATTTTCTATGGTACATCTTTGTGATTGCCGAAAATCCCTGATAAAAGAACATGAGAATTTGCTGGCGCTTCGTTTAAACTATATAATGGTGATGTGATGATGATGAATTTTACTGTGTGTCATTTTCGGCCATCTAAAGGTACTATTTCCTCAAATTTTCTCACCTCAGCCCCAAAAAGAGCTGAGGGGTTTTATTGACTCGCGGCTTTGAAGTAGGTAAAGTAAATACATCAAAGACAATGTTTTTAAGTTTTATCAGGGAACAGTGAAATTATTTTGGGTTTTATTTGTGGTACATCACACATATTAAAATCTCTGTGGTTGCTGAAAATCGCTGTTAAAAGATCAAGAGAATTTGTTGGCGCTTCATTTTGATTATGGTGATGTGATGATGAGGAATTTTACTATTCATGAGTGTCATTTCCGTCCATCTACAGGCCGGGTACTATTTCTTTTCCACAAAATGTCTCCCCCGACCTTTCAAAACAGATCTGGGCCCTTGGATCCGCCCCAGACAAAACGAAGACCGAACACCTGAAAAACGGAGACCCACATTTTTTTTTTCAATCGTGATTAAAATATTGTCTTTAAATCACTACATGCTATGTATACATGACATGGATCTTTCTAGCAATCAGAGTCAATTAATGATCTACTCTTTATACCAGTCCCAAGCCAATCTTGTTCAAGGCAGAGCTCGTCTTGGCACTCCGAACCAATGTGCCNNCCCCCCCCCCCCCCCACCACCAAATTGAAAGCAATACTATTCTCAATGCTATTCTGGCCAGTGATGCTGCCAGGATCGACTGGAGGTTTGCACTGACATATCTAGGAAAGTGAGGAGTTAGTGGCATCCCAGAGCCCTTACAGAGGGCTGAACTCCGCTGGACAGGAAACAATTTAATGATTTGAAAGGCTTTAATCAAGTCTCACAATATGTAAAAAGTGTTTTTGCTTTTTGTATCCTCGACGTATTTTTTTTCTCCCAGCCGGGGAGATCCTTCTGACCAGGGGGCTGTATCCACTCGGACTCCACTGGTGCCGCCACCGATTCCGTCATTAACATTTTACTCAAAATAACAATATAAATTGTACATTTTTCCTTGATTCTTAAAATTTTATTAATGGGTCCGACGGAGGGACTTTCACAGATGGACGATTTACCGCCTCAGCCCCAACCATGGTGGACTGAAGAAAATAATCTGATTATGACGGTGGCACCTCCAGATGGCCTGAAATGCTACTCTCAGACTTAAATTTGAATATAATTTTCATTTTTCCTCCATTTTTTTTAAAACAATTTCGAAAAAAATAAGGGATGGGCCAGTCACATTGAATACGCCATTAAATTCTATGCTGTAGCTCTCACCCTGAATAAGTGATTATTTTAAAGAATTTTAAGTTAAGATGCGTAGTATTACATAAAAATACATGCTATCAATCCAGATTTTTATTTGTGCAATGCTTTATTAGATTTTTATAAGGGGGCGGGCCCTTATAGATCTGGGGGCCTCTGAAGGTCGGGGCACAGGTTGAATGAACCTGCTGAACCTTCCGTATTTACGCCACTGATCACACTGTAACATTATGGCCAAGTACCTCTTTCATCATTTCATCCGAATAAAATAATGAATATCAAGAAATAACTACAGTGGCGTAACTCGAAGTCTTGAAATGGGAGCGCTGATGGGGAGGGGGTAGCGAAGGTGAATTGGGAAGAGGGGCTCGATGATAAGTTGAGAGTTTTGAATTCTCAAAATAAGGTGATTTTAGGTGATTTTTAAATACATTGATAGTGATTTTTTTTGGAGGCCGCGAATGGGGTGGGGGAGTATTTATTTTTTTTTGCTTTGAAAAATCTTGGTCAAGACTCATAGGCCTAGGCAAACGGAAGGCCTTAGAACTGCCTAAGCTAGTCTGAAAATCGGGAAGGTAAGAGATTGCTAAAAAAAAATCGCGGAAAACCCACCAAAATCGGGAGCACTAGCTATAATATAGGCTAAATGACTGGAAAATGTAAAATCGCGAAAATAAAAGGTCGCAAAATATTTTTAAAAAATTGTGAAATCGCGAAAATATAGGGTTGCGAAAAAAAGGACTCCATTATCTAAACAAATTTACTACACATCTAAAAAAGGCGCATAATAAAATACGTTTTAATCATACTATATATTGCTATTGATACATATATACTTCACACGAAAGTATAGAAATATATGTTTATCAATTAAAATAAATGATAGCGCCAAAATTAATTTTAATCTTTTTAATAACGATCAAACATATAAAAACATTTTTTTTTGCGCTGGTGGCTACAGTCACTGGCTAAAAAACACATGTTTGTTTTAGTCACTTAGATTAGTTCTTTGTTTTTTAAGTATTAAAGTACAATTTTCCGGTATCCACAAGTCTC
>NW_022717449.1:507969-512293 GCF_011630105.1 Anneissia japonica | reverse complement strand
AAGAAATTGATGCCCCCGACAAGAAAGAAGAGGGCGCGGACGAGCGTCGCTAAAAACTTTTCGAAAGTGGCCTAGGGGGCGAAAATAAGACAATATATGGGTTTCAAATTTTTATTTAATCAATTTCAGAGTCTATGTAAAAACGACGAATTGTGGTTTTTTATCCCCGACGGGGGAGGGGGGGTGGCTGTATCCTCTGCCTACTTTCGGGCATCTATAAGTCTCAAATTTTTAAAATTTTCTTCTCACCTTAGCCCCCAACCATGGTGGGGCTCAGGTGGATACGAATATGGTAGTTTTTGTAATTGTAAATATTCAAGTGCTATTTCCGGGCACCTATTTAGGTC
This sequence comes from Anneissia japonica, assembly GCF_011630105.1. Lineage (NCBI taxonomy): Eukaryota > Metazoa > Echinodermata > Crinoidea > Comatulida > Comatulidae > Anneissia > Anneissia japonica. Next base: position 511,946 of record NW_022717449.1, on the reverse strand, counting down.
TAATTAATTCGTTTTTGTTACTCAATTTATCAATAAAAACATTTAAATGGTAAAATGGTAATTTAAGTTCCCTTTCCAGGCAATTAATTCATTTTTGTTACTCAATTTGTCAATAAAAATATTTAAAATGTAATTTAAGTTCCATTTCCAGGCAACCAGAGGTACAAAATACTGAAAAGTTCTCACGTCACCACCAAACATGGTAGCGCTCACGTGATGTGGACTCTTACTTTTCATCACCACCACCCTTTTTAAATCCTGGATACGCCACTGAGTATGTGTTAATAGTAATTCCAGGAGCGGATCCAGAAACTTTCTGAAGTTCTCAGCCCCACCATGTTTGGGGCTGAGGTGAGCAAATTTTAAGATTAGGCCCCTCTAAACGCTCGGAAATGGCACTCTTAGATGGTAAATGTGCTTTATCAAAGCAGTGTTCCTGCTGCTCGACAAAATTTATGTTATTCTTCCCGAAGGGAGCTTATATATATTCCCCCTCCCTTAGACACCCTCCCCTAAGGTTAATCAAGGACCTATAGTCTCTTCTGTACCGAGAGTCGCAAAGCAAATTATGATTATGACACCTCTAGATGCCCGAAAATGGCACTCATTCAAACTTAAAATGTTAATATTTTATCTCCATTACAAAAAAAAGGCAAACGTACGGTAAGGGGTTCTGTCCAGCTGGGCATCCCATCCCACTGGATTAATATGGTATGTCCTACAGTAGATGTCAGAGACACATTATGCTGTTATGTATCAACAAAGACCTTTTAGATCAGAGTGCTATAGAACGAAGACCATGGCGTAGGGGCACCGAAGTAAGGGTGGGTGGCCCTGCGCACAGGCGTTACACCACTGAGCATGGATAGCTGTTTTAGCTGCAGGGTACTATGTCCCGTAATAATGGCTTAAAAAACCCCGTCTTTTAGGTCGTGTTTTGTAAGGGGTTCTGTCCGGCTGGTCATCCCATCCCCACTGGATTAATAATATATAGGCCTATTTCCTACAGTCGATATCAGAGACATATTATGCTGTTATGTATGAACAAAAATCTTTTAGATCAGAGGGTGCTATAGAACGAAAACCTAGGGGCACCGAAGGGGCTCCAAGGGTGAGTGGCCCTGCGCACAGGCGTTATGCCACTGAGCATGGATAGCTGTTGTAGTTGCAGGGTATTATATTCGTAATAATGGCTTAAAAACCCCGCCTTAGGTCGTATTTTGACCTTTTTTACATCCTGATTAATGAAATCGTTGGAGAAAGTCGGCGACGGGTATATAGCGTTGTGTTCGTCGTCAATCAATATAAAATTACACATATACTTGCAATTTCACATCATCAACCGATTTTGAAATCCAAATTAATATTTAAAAACAACGTGTAATTAATGATATCCCATTGAAGTGGAAACGTATATTGAAAGCAAAAAACCCACCAACCCTTGTGCTATGGGATATTATGTTTTATATTTTGTTTTCTTTTTTTTTCTCCTTCTGAACCAACAATCCCATATTTTATTTCATACGTTAGACCTAATACAATAATCATCTAAAGTTTTCATATAATTAAACAATTAAAATTGTTTAATTATATGAAAACTTTAGACTTAAAAGCCTTGATAGAAAAGTCTAATTCAATAATATAATAATAATTAATAATTATTTAATTATATAATAATTCAATAATATAATTCAATAGTTCTTATTTCATATTTTTGTATTTTCTTTTTATTTTATTGCTATCATCAACGTGTTAATTCTTATGAGTTATGTGATGACATTGGTGACGCAGAAAGCGTTAACGTTTATTGATATCTTAAGGTTCTATACAATTTATGAAGGGCAATCAATGACCACATTTTTTTTTCTTTTTTAATATTACTTAAAAATTCACAACTAATAAATTGTTCCAATTCATAAGTGAACAATGAAAAGAATTTCTTTTTTGTAAGACCAAGTCTATATATACATTACTTTACTTTTATATACTGTATACAGAATGTAAAATTGAAAGTTTCATTGATACGTTCGTCATAGCTTCCAAGTACAATTTTTTTCCATTGACTTCATTTGCACATTAAAAAAATTAAATAACATAGTTCTTCATAATAGTTTGAGAAATAATTGGTCTTCGGCGGTCTTCGTTTTGTAGACACCCATATAGGGTGTATATAAAACCAAGACCCTTGAAAATTTCACAATAGACGTGAAAATAATCTCGTAGTTTTGATATTTTAACAGCCTCACGTGTATTATTATTGAAATAAAGGAGAAAAATATGGGTCTCATTGTTGGATCTTCGGTCTTCATTTTATAGACACCCAGGGCATTTTCACAGGAATGACTATCACTAAAAATTAATGAATTAGGACTACCTTTAATTACAGCATAGACATGATACATATATTTATAAATTAATAATTAATTATATATTTATTAATTAATTTGTAATTGTCCAATTACATAGCCAGGATTTTCAAATAATACAAGGATTTACGCGTAAATTCAAATAATGTGGACCCATTTTTTAAAGTTTAACCATTTTACGCAAAAATATATGAACAAACTGGACCAATTTTCTTAAAAGTTGACCCATTTTACGCAAAATATTAGAAATCTAGACACATTTTTCTAAAAGTGGACCAATTTTTTGTGGACCCAATGAGCATGATCATGATGTAGATTGTAGCTGCTCTCTTAAGCTCCCCTCACATGTTACGAAAAATACGATTTTACTGATCCATCCGATCGCTGTGGATCTTACACAAACATCCCTAAATCTTGTTCTAAATTTCAAACATAATTGAAATGGCACAGCGATTAGGCCGTAAAACTAACTTACGTTCGTCGTCAGAGCTGGTCGATTCCGGAACCCAGCCAACCTCATCTCCCGCCAAACCAGACCCGGGAATAGTCGTCTTGAATCGCGGGAAATTGAAAATCTTGCAGGTGAACTTAGAGGTTGGCTTGACACCGTACTTAAAACCAGGAGTCTCTGCTTCGAAGAATTAATAAAATGGAATCCAGGCAATCAGAAATGGAGAAATTAGTCGTATATACATATCGATCAGCGATCTAGAAGAAAGAAAAACAAAAACATACGATCTTTCTGCTGAAATGGAACATACCAAACCAACATGACAACGCCTTGAGGCAAATATCATAAGTCTAGAGCGATATTCCTGTGGATTTAACCTGCGATTCGGCGGTATCACCAAAGAAGAAGAAGAAAATTCCCTTTGGAAAATTAAGGATTTAATGAATTTTTAATACTAAAATTGGTCCACCTCTCGATGAAGCTAAAAGCAATATCAACAATATTCATTACTTAAATAACCCAACTAGTGCGTCAATGTACTTCTATTAAAATGAAAAATGAAATGGAAATGTAACATAGCTATGTCTTTTCAAAATAATAATCTGTGGGTCTAGATGAGTTTAGTCCAAATGTAGTTTAAAATGTTGTTATGCATATTAGCAAGCCTTTACGCCATATGTTGTAAATGTCGCTGACCAAAGGTATATTTCCAAGCAAATCAAAACAAGCGAAGAAAAAAACAAAGACAAAGAGAATATGTCTAACTACACACCAATTTCTGTACTTTCATGGTTTCCGAAAATATTAGAACGTATTTTGTACACTAGAACTGTGAATTTAATATAGGCCTACAGTGGTCAATATGATTCCGTAGCAACTATCTTGAATGGCATTAATTGATCTCACCGATGAACTTATGAGTGCGTTTGAGGATAACTCCTACGCAGTTGGATTTTTTTTAGATTCTTCAAAGGCGTTTGATACCATTAATCACAACCATGTTATGTAAGTTACAATATTATGGAATCCGTGGTGTTGTACATAATTGGTTTACTAGTTATTTTGAAGAGCGTTCTCAATGTACTAAGTTCAAATCAGCAACGTCAGAATCCAAAAATATATCATGTGGTGTGCCACAAGTGGTGTGCATACATATATAT
>NW_022717449.1:501012-507696 GCF_011630105.1 Anneissia japonica | reverse complement strand
GGGGAGGGAGAGGGGGGGGAGAGGGGGGGGGGGAGTAAAAATTAAAAAATAAAAAGTTAAAAAAAATCTATACCTACCTTTTCAGGACCCACTAGCTTATGTTTTTTATTTATTTATTTATTTTTACAATGGGATAGCTCCCAGAAGGACCCCGATCCCCTCCCCCTTTCTTTTTTGGGATTCATCGATTCATGGGAAAGAGAATACATATGCAACTACTCATATTTTTTCTGCATGTATACCGCTACACACATAATAGGCCTATTTACTGTATTATGAATGAGAAAGTTTACCTGACCGTTTTTAAAATGGGGAAATCCTTGAAATTTGAAAGAACTTAAAAATTACTAAAAGACACCTCAGAAGTTGGGAAAGCTAATTTCCCACCATCTAGGAATCTAAATTTTCCCGGGCCCCCTTTATTTTTGGAGTTTGAAAACATTTTGACCCTCTTCCCCCCCCCCTAATTTAAACATTTAAATCTAGATCCGCCCCTAAATTTATATGATCAGTACATTCTCGACTGTCATTAAAATAGCATAGACCTATATCAGAAAAATTACGCTATAGGCCTATCTATGCTTGCACGTCGAACGGTCTTTAATGATATTACATTCTAATTATGACCACAACATAAGGGAGAACACTTTGTCCCCTTCAAAGTTCAGACCCATATACATTATATATTTCCTTAAGCCTAAATCATAAGGGTACAGGTAATTTTTATTTACTGTCAATCTCATATATCCAAGTTACGTTGTATGCATGCACCGACGTGGGAATAATGTTGTTTTCTGTTGTTTGTTGAATGATCTTCTTTAAAAAAACAAACAAAAAAATACAGTCTAATATGACCACAACATAAGAAGTCAACTGTTATTGTTCAATAGCAGCATTCTGATTGTTTATCAATATTATCATTATACACATGTTAGATCCAGTTTCCAAAAAAACAAACCCGATGTTTTCAGTGCACGCGCCGACGACGTGGAAAGTTTAACCTAATAATCTTAGTTAATAATATGATTATAAAATTAGTCTTATGACCACAACTCTTAAGTTATAACTTCTTGTTAAAGGAAAAATAATAATGCAATTCTTACAATAATTGTAATCTGACCATAACGAAACTTGATATTATTATACCGCCACCAGCTGGGAATGTAATTAAATATGCATAATTGTCTTCTGTGATTGGTTGATTGCCAACATTTCAACGCTTAGTTGATAAAAATGCTTTGTGGGCGGATACAATGCGTAACTCTCATAATAACTTCATATTTCTAAGAAATTGTTTGGAGTATATATGATAACTTCTCATGATAGATTACATCCACAGGGTGGCCCTAAGCCAAACCTCAAAAATTGATAAATTGCGTTTTTCCTAATCACAACAGGCTAAGAAGATTACTAGTTAATATGTAAAAATTTGAGATTTTATTTTTAAATCACAGAAAACCACAAATGTGTATTAAGTAAATTCTCGATTATCTTTAAAATGTGGACCTTATTAAATGTGGTTGGGTGCGTACGCACTCTTGGAAACACCCCACCTACTGGATATACGGGCCTGGAAACTTTACATTTTACTTGCCATTTAATACAGTATTTTATGCTTATTAATTTGATATCTTTTCAATTTCCCAGTATTTTTCTTTAATTCTTTTTCCACTTCCAACGCTGTTTGATTTGAAATTCACTTACCATTCATGTCATTGCTCTTCATCCTATTCCGTATTCATTTATAGTAATTAAAATAATAGGTTTTCGCTTTAGTGTAACATTTGAATAACGAAATAAAATAAAATGATGTCTTTCAATAAGGTTAAGAATCAACGCACGCACATGAATATAGTCCTGTGATTGATTTTTGATTAACCATACATTGTGACATAAATCAACATAATAATAAAGAACTCAAAAGTGTACGTTATCACAGTACATCGCGCAGTCGATTTGCAGTTTATTTTCGACTATATACTTAGACAATGCATAATGTATTGCATTTATTTTGTCAATATTTTTGTCGTTGGTTTAGGTAGGTGGAATTTCTGACAGAAAGAGAGTTATCACCAGACCACCAGTCACTGCAATCACATTATATTTTAAAAAATATTTTATCTCTCACTCTGGCCTTCGCACTGGCGAACGGTGCGAAGGTTTGGAACCAGCGCCTGTCCCTGTCCGGAAATCACTGTCATCATACCTAACAACAATACAATAGTTATTTTTCTTAATACAATTTAAAAAAAAGGTGGGGGGGGGGAGGGGGTGGGGTGGGAGCGCAGCACCGTTTGCACTTCCCTGCATCCGCCCCAGCACTGAGTTTATTGATGTGCATTGCAACTCTCTACCAGGCCCATAGTGAGTTTCTTCCAAGGGGTTCTCTGGCGTGGAATCCAGGGGCCCGCAAAAGGGGCCCGGTAGGATCCAGAGGCGAAGCCATGGTGGGTCAGGGCGATTTTATTGTTTAAGAGTCTAAATAATGCTATAAAAGCAAAATATTTTAATTTTCTGTGAATTGGCATGGTTAACATGTGCGATTTCAAAGAAATCCATTACTGTATTAGGAATATTTCATTACTGCACGTCGACAGAGGATTAAGTATCGTGGTAAATATTCTGAGTGGATATCCTTAACTGGAGGTGTCCCTCAGGGAACCCGTCTTGCTGTCATTATTTTTCTGGTTTTAATAAATGACTTTTTACAGGATACTGAGCAATTGGGGATCGATGCCTGGAAGTATGTAGACGACCAAACCCTTTGTGAAACAACTAAAATTGGCCAACCATCCTACCCTAGCTTTATGTAAGAAAGCAAACAAAAAAATGTACTTATTGTGGTCCTTAAAACGTGCTGGCCTCTCCAGAGAAGAATTAGTATTCATATATAAATGTTACATTAGACCGGTGCTAGAATATGCTGCCCCCCTCTGGCACCCAGGGCTTACTGGTGCTCAATCAACACAAATTGAACGCATACAAGAACGGGTCTGTAGGTGCATTCTTTTTAAAGCATTTAATAATTATACGGAAGCTCTTCACATATTGGGACTGGAGAGACTGACTGATCGCCGAACCACACTATGTATCAATTTTGCCAAGAAGGCTGTTAATTCTGAGAGGTTCAGTCACTGGTTTAGGTTAAATAATAAATCCCATGGCATGTGCCTCCGTAATACAAAACGATATAAGGATTATAATGTTAAAACTGTAAGGTTTCGTAACAGCCCTTTGCCTTACATGACGACTCTTCTAAATAACATCAAGTGTTCTTGGCGGTCAGCCAGCCTCTTTATTTTTCTTTATTTTTCTTGTTGACGGAGTTCACTAAATGGTGATATTTAATTTATAATAGTTTTTTTTCGTTAAATTTTATTGGCATTTTTTTTTTGGTTGTTCCTGTGTACAGTAATGTTATTTTAACCCAGTAGCCTCCAATTCGATCTCTATTGCCAAAGGTTACTGTTGCCGAATGTTCTTTGTTAATGAATGAATAATTTTATAATGAATAATGTTGTATATTGATTTGTAATTTTTAAATGATTTTGTAATGAGTAATTTTTATAATGAATAATTTTATATATAGATTTGTATATTTGAATGTAATTCTTTTTAAGTCATTTTGTAATGAATTTATTTTGTTGTATGTCTGATTGAATAAATATATACCTGAAATAATAATAATAAACCCGCATGCAGTAACTACTATTTAAAAACGCCCCTTAAAAAAAGGGGCGTAACCACCTTTTTTCCACCTTTTCCACTGTTATAAATATTCAAAATTCTGTATCTCATTAACCGCTTCCGAGTTTTACGTCAAATATGCTTTTTGTTTCTTAGAAAAATCAGTTGTACAACACACAATTGTTTTTTTCTCCGGAGCCTGGGTTTAACAGAAGACATTATTTTGTTGTTTGCAGGGCCCCCGTCGGGAACTGCGCACCCCTCCCCACGTCGGGGAGAAAAACCACAATTCGTCGGGAGCGACGCCAGACCACGCTTTTTTCGTCGGGGACATTACCCCTTGCAATGTTTAGAGGGATTTTGAGAAATGCCCGACCACCCCCACTTTTTTCGTCGGGTACATCGGCCCCCCGTAGGAGACGTCAGATACCTCCCCACCCCCTGCTCACGAAGAACGGTAACTATTCTTTGGCGTTCTCGGCACGATATTGATTCCGTGCCAAAGAAGCGAATACATTACAATTTATAGAATGACTTTAATGCAGTTTTTTTTTTAAAATAATGATGATATATAATCATACACATCAAATTAACACACAACATAAGATGATGTTTTGTGTATACAGTGCTCTATTGAATATGCCTAACTGACAGTTTTAGTAGGACGATGTTGTTCTTAATATTGTAATGGCGATTTAGGTATCAGAACGAGCACAGGACTTGATCTGTCACAGTGTGAATGCCTAGAAATGATTTATTAAGAATCAATAAAAGCATTAAAACATTAAAATGTAAATCTGTACTGTAAATTCCATTACGGCACTTGGAATAAAACGATATTATATTTACTATCATTTCTTAATTTATGTAGAGGGATTCTAATTAGAGACCAAAGCTGCCAAAGACCACAAAAACCCTGGTCCCAAAAGTGGTCTTTCATTAGAGGGAGATCTCCAGTGGCGTAACGCCTATGCGTTTTCGTGCGGTGGCCCCAACTCCTAGGGTCCCCTACCAATATGGTCTTCGATGTAGCACCTGACGGATTAAGGGGCTCCTGGTTTGTCAAATTTGTGAAAATATTTAGAAATAGAAATAAAAAGAGAATGATATTCAAATTTTAAGTCTGTGAGTGCCATTTCCGTCCATCTAGAGGTGCCCTAAACATGGTGGGGACTGAGGTGATACAGAACCTCCATCTGGGAAAGCCTTCTATTTCAAATTCCTACTAGATCCGCTACTGTATCATATCATTTCTTTTATCATTTATAATATTAAATGGCGAACATGATTGTAAAAAAACGCATCTAAACCCCACAAATTTGCGACCAAGGCCGGAAAAGGGGTTCCCAGATCCAGAAAACCACAGGGCCCCAGCCAGAGCCATACCGAATATATAAAGAGTTGCGACATTCCGCTCCTCGGTTTGCGAAAGTCACGTGGTACACACCGTCCATGTTTGTGTCCAAGTCTTCCCGATGAACGCATGCAAAGTATATGAGTTTGGTACTGTACATTACACAGTGTTTTCACATGTTTTATTGTGTTTATGATGTTATTACTTACTTAATAAGTATTTAATATCAAAAGTGTGATCTACAATAATTATCTTTAGAATTCGAATATTTGCACGTGTTCACACGCGCTTGATAATTGAATGCGAATTACATGGATTTACATAGAAACCATAGTTGGAATGTTAAAGGTTCGTCTATTTTAAGCTATGACTGAAAAGACCTGCCTTTCTTGTCAAAAAAGTTATGTTTTGCTCTTTACTTTAGGCCTACACAATATCAGTTTATATATTGTGGCCAACTGACCTATACAATTCAATTATAAATAATAATAATCAAATTAATAATACACGATTTGTATATAGAGCTCGCTCATATTCAGTTTTAAAGAAGGACAATCTAGATACCCTATTTACGGATAAAATCGGTACCGGTAGAGCCGGCCAATGCTAAAGGTAATTAAACTGGCTGTTCAAAATTGGGCTGCCAGCACTGATTTTGATAAAGCAGGCAGGAAAAAAACGATCGGTAACAAAACCATTGAATTAAAGAGACAAAGGATTGCCCTTTACTTTTTAAACAATAATTTTTTGACGGTGATAATTTGGTGTACTATCAATTTGCGAACGACAATGTCGATAAAAAATGTAGGCCCTTTTTTTTAATTTGATTATGATCTCGGAAATCACTTGTTGTCTCTTTGCAAAATTAAAGGAAAAATACTAGGATTTAATTGTTTGTTGTTTTATTACCGTTTTTCCGAAAGAAATTAAATAACATGAACAACATAGATGTAATCGAAAATGATATAAAAAAGTACGGTAACTAATCTTAATTACAATTTGATATTTAGAGGCCTATGAATAGGCTTAACTGATAGACATAATTAATTAATTTTTGCTGGTCGTCCTATATCATATATTTCGCCAAAATAACAGCTTAAAAATAGTTAATTATTACAGTATATACTGTAATATGAAATTGGATATAAATTAGTAAAATCATAAAAAATATCTAAAAATATAGTCACATGAAATTCAACTGATAAAAAAATTAAATTAAATTACATTAAACTACAGGAGGCCGCTAATTGTATTATACGATATTACACAGGAACGCTCATCGCGTTTGGACACGGAATGGCTTTTAAATTCTCAATGCCGCAACTCTTTATATCTATGGCTCTGCCCCCAGCCCTAGTGATACACCACTGAGAGATCTGGATTTGAAAGTATTATACATAGGTACTTCACACGCGATCGGCAATCATTGTAAAATAAGTTAAAGAAAATAAATTATTACGGTAAACAATCTCATTGTAATATATATCTTATTTTTATCTTATATCCGTCAATTAGCTGTATGTATTCAGGCCTATGTTTATATAAAATGTGTATATATATTACATATATATATGATATTGAAGGAATTTAGCCGTTAACACTGTTGAATAAATATAATATAAATCATCGAAGGTACATATACA
>NW_022717449.1:495054-500905 GCF_011630105.1 Anneissia japonica | reverse complement strand
ACGAATAGCAAACTAGTCAGAGCTGGTGCTACATTATAACAACAATGTGCACACGTGCTGTTATAATGATTAAACCACACACCAATACCTGATACTTATACTATTCATTCGTAGATACTTCCTTATACTATCCATTCGTGAATAGTATAAGCATGCTTACGGTAAGGTGTGGCCGCCCAGGGTAACGTTGCTGCTACATCGCTCACACTTCTGTTGATCAACGGTTACTGACTTTCATAGTAAACATTTTTAAACAGTACGCAGTCATGGTGGCGAATATTTAATAAATGAATCGACGTGAAAATAAACGCATACGTAAAGTTACCATGTAATATCTTTAATTTATTAGATGTTTAAAATTGTTAATCAATGATTTTAATGTTGAAATAAAAAAAAGGTTGTTTAATTACATTGGATCATAACGTATGTCAAAATTAACATAATAATGGCGCGTTTTACTTCAATGGTCGCATTTCTATTGAAAGTATAGTGTCATTGATAATTTGATCTTTGATACTTTGATCTTTCATACATTGATTGCTTTGATCTTTAGTTTATTCATAGCTATGTCACTTACTAGGGGTAATGTTTTGATTATTCAAACACTTTTGGTACTTTGCATATAAGTTTGCTCATTCCTGATGATGACATAATTAATGTCGAAATATTGAATCCCGACATGATGGCGTGCATTTCGATATTTGGAGTATGTATTATACTATCTTTATTAGTGTCATTGACGTTTATAAGGTCATAAATTACCTTTCACAACCTAATTTCATAAGCATGTCAAATAATGTAGATTTAAATTGTGGTTGAAATCGAGATTACAGACCCAAAGGCGGAGACATACACAGGGGTGAGCCCCAGTGAAGACCTTTGGGAGCCAAGCGATTAATAAATTAGGAGGGGAAGCAAGGTCTAGCCCCACTTCCAAACTAAGAAAAATAGAATGAAAAGAAAGGAGAAAGAGGGGAGCATGGTACGCCAAAACAAGCTAATTTCGATTAAAATTACATGTGCCATGGATCTAGCATATCTAAACAAAAGTCCAAAGCATCCCCTCTCCTTCAAAGAAGGCAATTACGAAGCTTTTGCTTTGGAAATTAAAGAAACATCATGGCAGATCCTTTTTCGAAAGAAAACAGTAAATAAAAAATGAGAGGCATTCAAGGAAGTTTCCAATAATTGCATCTACCTCATAAGTTAGTAAAAGCTAAAGACATAAGCCACCTTGGATAAATTATAGGCCTATACAGTATCTGTAAACAAAATCCAAACGAAAACCAATATTAATGGGTTTTTTTTCTGCAGTGTCTTAATGATGAACCTGAAATGATGAATTCAATACCATTTAAAACAAGAGTCACATTCAATATTCGTGAGAAGTTAAAATGGCTGAAACCAAATAAATCTTCTGAACCTGATGGTGTTCACGTGAATGTATTACGACAACTTTCAGATTTGGCCATTCTATTTGCAATTGTCTTTCAGCACTCCAGCACATCAGAATATACACCAAGAGATTGGAGGGATGCTAATGCAACACAATTGCATAAAAAGGACCAAGAACCAATTGCAATAACTATAGACAAGTACGTCGATCTGTGGTTTAAAGGGTTGGGTGGGGTGGGAGACGAATTGCGAAACATGGAAGTCTTTAAAGCCGCAGGGATAAGCCTTGGCTGGAGGCCAGGGGGCGCCTAGGGCCACCGATGGGGGTCTAGGGGGCGAAGCACCGGGAGGCTCTTCCGTCTATAGCCTTTTGTAAGTCATATTTAATTGACTTTAGGGAATGCAATTAACATTTATGTCCATACTACTTTTTAAAAATACAGTGGCGGATCCAGGAATTCAAAATAGAGGGGACCCAGGGAGAGACTTTTACAGATAAATTGTAGACAACCTCAGCCACCCCCACCCCCCATAGTAACAAAATTTATGATTATGGCACCTCTAGTTGACCGGAAATGGCACTCTCAGACTTAAATTTGAATATAATTTTCTTTTTTCTCCACTTTTAAATTTTAAACAAATTTAGGGAGGGTGGGCTGGTTGGGCTTTCTTGAATCTGCCACTGAAATACTCATCATAAACAGTTTTTCAATTTATTCTGGTATTCATGATTATACCCGCTTATATATTTCGTGCAACCGAACTTTTATAAAAAATAATGATTTATTATCCTGATTAGCTTGTGACGTTTTCGAACCATGAAAAACAAATCAGATAAACTTAAATCAGTCACTCTAATTTAGTCTTTTTGCATGTAATAAACAGTACAGTAGAACCCCTATCGGAACCAAAAAAGGTGTCCCTTAATAGGGGTGTCCCTGAATAGGGGCACTCCTATTAATGGGACACTAACCAAAAACGCGACATTGTCCCCTTAATAGGGTTTTTTGACATATTTTCATACAACGATAACAACATTCTTTATAATTTATTTTTATTGACATAAGAATCAGTTTAAGTAGAATTACAACTAATTTATAGAAATAATTTGCAATGCAAATACAATTCCTTTATAATACGAAACTAGCACAAATGTAGTAATTAAAACAATAGTTTTTATGTTGCAGAAGCGGTTTGGTCCAGCGAGAACGGTTTGATTTCCTAAACTCGAGGCCAGGGTTTCAATCTATCGCTGTACATTTCGCTTGTGTCCTTAAGCAAGGCACTTTATCTGCATTGCTTCTCTCCACCCAGGAGTATAAATGGGTACCTAGTGGGGTTACCTACTTCTGCGATGTTTACCAGCCGCAACACTTAAAGCATGTGGACCCAATAAACAGGGAAAAAGAAGCGCTTTGTATCTACAAAGAAAAGGCGCTATATAGGCCTAAAGGATATAAATAATAAAATAATAATAAAATGCTCCCAATATTATTTCATGATGAAAATGTTAATGACCAAATTAATTTTGTTCTAATATGCAGCTTTTTATTGGATGAATTTAGCATGAAAATACACGAAAAACAAAGAAAACTAAATCCCCATGGTTAAGGGTCAATTGACAAGACTGGTTTATATGACGTAACAGATGCAGAAGGCTTTACTCTACTAAGGATTCAGGGGAGAAAGTTCTGGTTTATTGCTCAAAAGGTGTTAAAATATGAAGTTGAATGATTTTTTTTTACTTTGAGACTGCTGTAGTTGTTGTGATACAATGATAGAAAATAAGTGTCCCCACCAAGTATCAGTCAGTCGACTCCGACACTACCTGACAACATGATACCAATATATACAGCTGTGGATCAATATTACACATGGACATGGTGTCAAAAGTAAAGAAAAATACCGGTATTCAAAATAATTGTTATTAATAAATATATCTCATGTTCTTGACAAATATTCGGAATAATTGTTATGAATTAATATTATTAAGTCCGTTTTATTAAAACATGTAACCGAATCATTAACATGTGTATTCGCACATAGTTTGAAATTAATTATTCTCTATTCTATCTGCTCTGCTATATAATGCATTGAGCACTCTTTTCTACATGTAGATGTGTATAAGAGACACAGCGCCGCCATTGATGCACGGTAGAGATTGCATCTTTAGATCTCCAATCTTGTTCCCAAATTCACGGACCAGTGCTGTCTCGTAAGAATTTCGTAGGACGCGTTAAGAATGAAAAAATATTCTCTGTATCTACTGGAACCGAGCCGCATGTATTCCACAAATTTGCATTTTAAATAGTTTAAAATAATAATAATAGTTTAGTTTATATGTGTATACTACACATAATACATATATATATATATATGTATATATATATGTATATATGTATATGTGTAGTATACACATATATATGTATATACACATATACACATATGTGTATATATACATATATATATATGTGTATATACACATATACATACATACATATATATATGTGTATATATACATATACATACATACATATACATATATATACAAACATATATATATATATATATATATATATATATATATATAAAACGTATTGTACACATAGGCCTACTTTCTTAGATAATCCTATGATTACACTAATACATTAAATACTGTATTTATCCGTATACCGTATAGAGTAATATTAAACTGCCAATAAATATTCTCACTCAAAATCATGAAACTTCTATCCGGCGTCAAATCCACAAAATTATTAATTGCCAAAATAAAAATATGTACATAAAAATGTGATCAGGATTAGCAAGCCCGCCTTCTGAAGCTACTAGCCGTAAACGTACAGAAGTGTAGCACATAAACTAGAATTACAGAGCACGAATGTCTTCCTTCTTTCCCGGGTCTGAACTGAACGAATTTATCGTTACTCTCAATTCTATGAGTGCTCACAAACGTGCTGCTGCCTCAATCACAACTCAATGTTAAAATAGTCTTTATTATGTAAGTTACAGTTTTACACAGTATGCAATCATGGTGTTGAATATTAGACAAATTCATCCAATCCAGTATCATAAAAATAAACGCATCCTAATATCAAAGTCTATAATTTAATATATCATTGTCGATTTATATGTCGAAATTAAAAAAAATAGTGTTGAAATACATGTCGAAATGTTTTGGGGTTTTACTACGCGTGCCTGTATGTAAAATAATTTCTTTTTGACCTCAATGGAAATACGTACTACTTCCTTTAAATTATAGCAGCATGATCTTATTTAATACGTGTCGTCACACAATCCGACATACTGTACTTACCTCATAACATTTTACCTCTCAACAGAAATTAGCCTAGCCTACAGTAGACTTACGATGGTCTTATTATTCATCAATGGAAATACGTAGGCCTACTATTTCATTTAAATTATAGCAGCATGATCTCATTTAACTACGTGTCGTCACACAATCCGACATACTGTACTTACCACATAACATTTTACCTCTCATCAGAAATTAGCCTAGCCTTCGGTAGACCTACGATGGTCTTAATATTCATCAATAGAACAAGACTTAAACTGTGGGTTTAAAATCGATAGTAAATGATATAACCACTTCCCAAACCCTCATATCACCGCGTTCTTAAAATCTGGTAAAAATAACATACATAAAACATTGATAAACTATTAGCCCATCTTAAATGTTTTCGAAGCAGTAAAAAAACAAAAAAAAAATTAAAACAGTCACTCTAACCTAGTCTCAATCAAGAGTTTTTCTTTATCTCCTCTTTGTGAACTGCATCTTTGTACAAGTAGGGCCTATTGCACTAAACTATTGTGAGTGGTGTATTTACGATCAAACAGGACTAGGGAGATAGAAAGTACACATAAAACATTAGCTAGCCTTTTTCTTTTCACAAAAAATGTGATTTACTTATTTTATCATTATCATGACGTCATCGGTGAGATTGAGTGAACGTAACGTAGAGGTTAGTAAACAATTGCGGTACTACCACTATATAAAACACTTAAAGAGTTTGTAAAAATATTGGCCTACACCCTTAAACATTTCAAAATTTTAAGTTTTTTCAAACCTTGTAAAACAACATCAGTGTGGACCCATTTTAAGCGTAAATTCAAATAATGTGGACACAATTCTTTAATAATTGACCAATTATCCGCATATTCATAAATGCATAAATATGAGAAATCTGGACCCACGTTTTTTAAAACGTGGACCGCATTTTGAGCATAAAACAACATTTTAGATCCTTTAAAAAGCAAAACAAAACAAAACAAAAAACGTGGCCCCGGCATTCTTTGAATAAATAGTGTGGACCCAATAGAAGAATTGTGTGGGAATTTCCCAGTGGCGTATCTAGAAGTCTTGAAATGGGGGGTGCTGATGGTGGGGGGCTCGATGATCAGTTGAGGGGCGCTAATTCGCAAAATAAGGTGATTTTTA
>NW_022717449.1:482709-493597 GCF_011630105.1 Anneissia japonica | reverse complement strand
TGCTACCAAGCTACTGAAAAAAGTGATCAGCCTCGTTTTCACCTGATTTTCCTGTCTCATCATATCATGTTTTGTTTCTGTAATTATCCTTACATCTCAACATTTTGAATTTTTTAAGTATTTTTCCCGAACTCAGGAAAGGTTAAATAAGCAATATATGGCCACTTGTCTCATCCCCGCACCCCCCCTTTAATATTCATCAATAGAACAAGACTTAAACTGTGGGTTTAAAATCGATAGTAATGATATAACCACTTCCCAAACCCTCATATCACCGCGTTCTTAAAATCTGGTAAAAATAACATACATAAAAACATTGATAAACTATTAGCCCATCTTAAATGTTTTCGAAGCAGTCAAAAAACAAAAAAAAATTAAAACAGTCACTCTAACCTAGTCTCAATCAAGAGTTTTTCTTTATCTCCTCTTTGTGAACTGCATCTTTGTACAAGTAGGGCCCATTGCACTACACTATTGTGAGTGGTGTATTTACGATCAAACAGGACTAGGGAGATAGAAAGTACACATAAAACATTAGCTAGCCTTTTTCTTTTCACAAAAAATGTGATTTACTTATTTTATCATTATCATGACGTCATCGGTGAGATTGAGTGAACGTAATGTAGAGATTAGTAAAATTGCGGTACTGCCACTATATAAAACACTTAAAGTGTTTGTAAAAATATTGGCCTACACCTTCAAACTACAGACATCCAGCCACGGCGCGCGTCACCACCACTGGTTAAAGGTGTTAAAACGACTGCACTATCAAATAAATTCAGTCGATCAACTGGAGGAAATACCACTTGCCTCCATATGCGAGGAAGAATATGCCCCTAAAAGCTCGTATCGGCAACTTCCAAAATAAATCAACCAAAAAAGAAAATGTGTTTCCAATAAATCTTTTATTAACGTTGTACCTACATGCACATTTTGTAATATCTAATTTTAGTAACAAAACATGAAGAATTCCGGTGGTTGCAATAAAATCAGTTTTGAGGCATAAAACAAGGGGAAACCAGCATCAGTTGTTGAATTGGGACATAGAAGGAAATCAATAAAACTTTTATTAACTATGCATACTGCGAATTTGTAATACAACACTTTAAAATAGATAATAAGTATTTACTTAATATATGGGCGAAAACATCAACTCTAAAGCAAGGCTAAATTGCAAAGGTGAATGCAACAAAATAATATCTAGAATATTAATTATTTGAAACGTTTGCTTTCCTTTTCCAGTTTTATAGCGTTTCTCTAAAAAACTGCCATGTTTCATTAGACCTGGTTTGACGTGTATGCAATTTTTGCCATATATGTAATCATGTCTGACAATACAGTACTGTACTTCAGTATGTCTGATCAGACCTTGGTAAAATATCAGAACTTTTCCGACTGTTGACAGATAAAAATGTGAAAATACAGTGTATTATGTTATGATGTTATAGTCTCCATTCAAATCATTCTTGAATAAGTGTATGTCACTAAATATATAGGTCTACATGTAACTAGCATTGTATACTGTATATATTTTGTTAACTAAAATAGTTACATTCATCATAAAATGATGTCATAAAATGAAACTACTAGTAAAGATTAAAATAATTGTTTCAAAAATATCGCATGTCTGTGGCACGTTGTTGGATGGTAACATTAATATTCACTATTCTCACTACTATTAAGATCCACGTCATTTTGATCCGAACCAAGGACAAAATCAAACTCGATGGCATCCAGCTCAACGTCAGGAACCTGTGGAATTAATAAATACATCGTCACAGTTTACAGGGGAAAGTTTTCTGTTTGGAAGACATATATATAAATATATATTATATAATTAGTATATTTAAGACAACTGATTACAAAAATCATGTCATGATGCTAGAAGTTGCACATCTGAGGAAACAATGAGTTTGAGACAACAATCTGATATTTTATAGTTACACATCGCTGCGTCACCGTATGTAGTAACAAGGTGTGTCACAATTCATGTTGCTGCGACGTCACTGATGTAGCACTGTCACTATCAAAATTATCAGTGTTATAATTGCTTTTCAATGTCATTACTTTTGTGAGACCACACCACCTCCATGGTAAGACATGCTATGTGATTTATTTGACATTAAATTGACAATTACATAAACAGATGCGTTCAATAGCACCCAAGCCTTTCTAAATGATCAAATAATAAATAAGCCAATTTTTTTTTTTTGCTGATTTACAGACAATTTAAATATTTTTCTACAATGCTTGTTGTTGAAATCCTTGTAAAAACTCCATGGATCATTATGATTATTAATATGCCTGGGAGTACATCATTATTTATATGTAAATGAAAACATATGACCACTATACAGTATGTACTTTATGTATCTGAATGCAAGTCCATTATTTTTCTTATTCAAAATAATTATTTTTCTGAGTGATATGAATAATGCATTATTAATTTAGTTACATTATTTTAGATAAGTGTTAATGCAAGTGTTTTCCTGCAGTTCACAAATACAAAATATGGAGATGAGCCAATTATGTGAACTATGTAAAGTTTACAGCAAGGTCCAGAAAGACATTTAAATCACACAGCTACAGATTTACTGATACAGTTGTGATGTAATGGTGCATTGGGTTTTGGCAAGCTTACAGAACAACTGAATTCTTCAATTTTTAATTTGTTTCATAGACTTATTACAAACAGTACACATTTTCAAAGATTAGGGGGAAAAAAAATTCACATTTGACACAAGTTTTCAAATAGGGGTAGGCGTTTGATTTTAATAATCAGGAGGAAGGAGAAATTTAATGACATTCTGGATATATTGTTTAGAGTCGCATCTGTTCTTCATTACTGCTTATAGTTCATTTTAAAGTTTTTTTCATATATCCATAAAGGTAATTTTGAGTTAATAAATTTCAACGGACGTGAAAAATATAAAATATGCGAGACAAGAACCATGGTTTCTCTGTAAGGTTTATAATTTATTCATCAACAATGTAGATAACAACATTCACATGGCAACAAGAGTTAGTAATGAGGACACCATAGCAAGAGCACCATAGATACAGATTTAAACAATGCACCTTTGTTATCAAATCCAGTACAAAAAGTAGTGCGATTTCAAAATAAAGTGGTTAAGTTAAATGAGGATTGAATACGCAAATATGATGAGATGAAATTTAAATAAATGTTATTTATTACATGATACAAGTGGGCATATCCTCACAAATAGGTTTCACTTTCATACAGTATCATCCTTTTTATATCTGCTAATCAATTTCTCGACAAATAATAAACTCATTTCAACCCTTTCCAAATATGGCAATTAGATTGGAAAAGTTGATTCCTCTACATAACTTATACTGTAGAAGCAAGGATTCACCTGTGTGATGATCTCTGACCCTTATACCGATTTTTGCACTTAATTTCATGCAGTGTTGTTGAGGGATGCTAACTACAACACTTGTTTCCTCTCCCCCTTGAGTTAAGGTTGTTGATTTTTTTCCTAAAACATGGTACAGACACAATTCCAAACAGCAATCCATGTAGTTTTCAGCATCTAAATATGCATTCATGACAAATTGTCATATTTCCGTGTCACTTGTTTCATCCCCTTCGGACTCATCATCAATTTCATCCACTTCATCCTCACCCTCATCATCATCAGCCTCTACAATTTCTTTTTCATCACTCTCTTTCTCCGTCTCTGCTGGTAAACCACGGATGTCATCATCCATGCTGATCTCTGTTTCTTCCTTACATGTCCTCACCTGTTGGGGTACCTACGGAGGAGAGGAAGGGAAAAAAAGATACAGGCATGACAACTAACACTATAAGCTTATGAAGCATTCCAATAATACATGCAAAGAAAAGAAGCAACCAAAATTAAAGCTCATGCAGCCAACACCAACAGAAAATGGATTATATAATATAAAAAGCTTTGTATTGTAGATTACTAAAATAATAACTGTAAAACCTTGAATTGGAGCCATAGGCTTCTTTTTTTTTGCGAACTTTGGATGGGCTTCTCTTTGAGATGGGCTTCTTTTTGAGACTACTTTTGCAAAGTAAAGAAGGGGGGGGGCTTCTTTTCAATATGAATGCTGTAAATCTTTTGAATTTGTACTATAAAACAATAAATAAGGCAACTGTAACATCAATTTGTATCATGGGGTGTATTTAACCGGCATTAAATCACCGAAACTTCTGTATAAACCAAGCTTGTATTTAATTTATTTTGTTTTCTGAAATTCATGTACAGTGTATGTACTGCACTATGTCGAAAAGAAGCCTATGCTATCCCATGGGCTTCTTTTCAAAGCTAATTTAGCAAATTAAAAAGATGGGCTTTAAATCGAGGTTTTACGGTGTTTAATTAAAAATATATTATAAATCAGTAAAATATAGCTTTTTGATTATTTTTTTTTTTAAAAGAAAATTCCAGCAGATGGCAATTGGATTTCCAACGATGACACCTTTTAACACTTGTGTGGATATCTAACATCTCAATGCACAGGTATATTTTTACATGAAAATTTAGTGTTAGTTAAATGCACTATAAATTTGCATAAATATTATAGCTTGTGATAGATTAAATTGGAGGGCACCTTTAAAAACAGGGATTTAAATATAGATTTGTTTATTTTATGAACTACGAGTTGCATGAGGCAAATCATAACTATACCAAGATTAATTTTTTTTCTAGTTTAGGGCTGTTTGCATTTTTCAAGGGAATTATGTAAAATAATGGAGCAAGCTGAACTATCAATCGGAGTGATTTAATGAAGTAGAAATAAGCTAGAAGCAATTAAATTTTTATAAAAAAAAAGTTTATGTCACAAAGATGAGATAAACGATTTAAATGAAGCGAAGGAAAAAGCCAATAATCATACATCAAAATCAATGAAGGAGCAGTGGGTTAAATTTCAAAATAAGATTTTATTTTATCAGAATATATTCATATTAGATTATATTTTTAAGAAATTGATTGCTTATCTGTATCTGCGACCATTGATATAAAGTGCGCTTACTGTCTGCAGATAATGCATCAATGGGGATCCAGGGTATTATCCAGGGTATATCAAGTAAGAACAGACAATTACAAGGTCAAATAAGGTAGAATGTTGTGCCAATGTTGCCGGAATTTCAAAACACTCAAATTACATTATGGATTACTATCTGAACTTAGTGTACCCCTTTGAAAGATGTTTTATTTAGGTGCTACAGTCAAGCATGCCAAAATATGTACGATGAAGACAGAAAAGATGTACAATATTTAACTTCTCACAATTTATCGGGGGGCGTGAATGTAATGATAACATGCCTGTGGTGGTTTAGCATGACTTAACTAATCATTAATACAATTTTAATCACTAATAATTAATCACTAGATATCAAATTAAACATTCAAAAGTTTGAAGATGTTTCCATGTAGTTTTAAACACAATATACATCTGAAATAAATTCAAAACCAAATTGAGAAACAAGTAAAGATAGTTTTGTACTTACCAGCCACTGGAATGGTCTGCAGTTTAAGATATAGTCACCAACTTCCATGGATAAATCTTGTAAGGAGTTCAGACGTTGTCTTGCTAAGGATAACACGTTGCTCGGAAGGTCACGGAAATATTGAACCTATCAGAAAATGTATAATATATGCCATTAGGTCACAGTCACCATGATGTCTAAGAATTAGACCAAAAATAGTGGTTTTTGTACAGTATTTTGTAATGCTATATCATTAAATTATAATTAAAAAAATAGGCCATGGAAAAAAAAAATTTTTGCAAATGCATTAAGTAGGTAAAGTCTTTCAAAAGGCATAGTAGAATGAAGGTCAATAAATTTTCTAATATGTGGTGGTGGGGTCTTTTTATTTGGTAGAAGAGACAATCAACAATTCTCTTTCTTTTACATGGCCTTACAAATTCATCTAAATCAGCAAATGTTCTGTCTGAAGCAACTAAAATTATCAAACCTCTTCAAGAGTATGGTACAGCGACTCGGCCATATCCCGACCTTCTGCAACCTTCATGCGGATATTCTGGGGCATAGCAGAAACTGCGGATGCTAGATTACCACTGAGGACTTGCAGACGTTTCGACAACACACGGGCAATCGCCAAAGTTCTCATCTCCGCTGCCTGAGATGGAAAAAGAAAAAAAAAAATTAAACAAATAAACTATGGACATTGATCAAAGAAATATATGGTAGGGAATATTTATGCATCAGTAAAAATGGCAGGCAAAAGTTTCTTAATCCAGTTTTCATTCGAAGGTTAATTAACTTGCTAAAATACACAAAGCCTCATGAATTTTCATTTATAAAGTTTTCATTTTTCAGCTTAATACATAAATTCTAAGGGAAAACACTAGCTTCCTATTAAATAGTATTTGCAAATACAAAGCTAAAATTAAAAGTCAGCTTATTGGAAAAATACTAACTATTAAGCTAAAATATCTTAATTAAATAATAATTGATTATTTTCAATTATTCTGTTTGATAATCTGACAATAAAACTAAAATTGGGAAATATATAGACAAAGTCAATCTATTTATTATTTGCATAAATTTCCACCTAATCACATAATTTCCTGGCACTTACCACTGCCTGGTTCTCTTCATTTTCCAGTGTTTCTTCTCCTTGAATGCTTTCAGTCTCCTCATCTGTTGTCCAATCATTCCAAGTCTTCCACAGAGTTTCATGGGTGTTCCTGACATTAGCACGGATATTCTCATTGGCCGAATCAATGTTCTTCTTTGCATAATCGATCTTGAAATAAAATTGTACAAGAATTATTCAATCCATCTGTACTTCTACATTTAATTTCAACAAACTAATTCAATAATTTTTGAAAATATATAATTGTTTAATTTGTTGTTGAAATAATGAGTGAAACTACAGATGTCGAACAATGACATACCAAATTAACGGTGAAGTGAAGTTTGTCAATAGTTTCTTGACTTTTCTTCTGGATGTAACGGACTCTCTTGATGGCACGCTGGTAGAGGCGTCTGTGCACCTTGCTGGACAAAGTAGTTACACGCTTGATTGAACCGGGATTCTCCTCCTTAATTGTACAGTGCTGAAGGGGTGCAGCCACGTCACGAGAAGCTATAATATAAGTGTAAAGAATCTTATCGTTAACTTCACTGAAACAATGTAAATATCTCAAGTGATTATAGAGTGCAGTGTTGTCTATGTGTATTTTTAAAGCTTCTAATATTTTGAGTCTTACCTTCATCACTGTCCTGATCAATTGCCATGTTCTCATCATCTGATGGCAAATAATAATCAACAGCATGCTCTGTAACCATGAGGGCAGTATCCACGCCACTGGTTACCAGATTACCGACACGAGTGTCGATCAACGAGTTGACATAATTGCTGCTGCTTTTTTTGCCATTGTCAATCACCTTCCAGGTCTCGTTCTTAACCTTTGACACAACCTAAAAATTACAATCATAATGCACAGGTTAGAATCACAAAGTTACAGGTTAAAGGTCATTTTAAATGACACATTGCTACAACTGAAAATCATTTTTATATTATTACCATTAATTATACAGCAGAAATAAACTTCAAAATGCAAACAATAAGGATTAAATAAATTAGGTTATAAGGACTGAAATCTCAAAGCATTATCAAATTGAAATAATAATGGATGACCCTACTGTGCCATTTACCTTATCTGTTGGTTCGGTAATGATTGGAACCTTCTCTTCCAACTTGTCGAGCTGCTTGCAAGCATAGCCATTCACCATTGCAACTATAAATAAACAAAATTTATATTATAACTCCATAAAGACACTGTGTATGTGAATTTGTGTTAATTCACACATGTGTTTACATGTAAACATGGATGTATGTGGTGTGAATCCAGTTGTACATCTATTTGCTAAATGTGGGAAAAAAAATAAATATATCAAAAATCATGCTTGAAATAAACTTGCTCATTTTGTAGTATCATAAACATTATCAACTTAAACATATAGAAGTGTATTTAAAAAAATGTTTACCCATGATTTTAGTGAAAAATGATAAAAACTCTTTCAGTTAAATTGACAGTGCTTTTATTATTTTATAAAAATTATTACCCAGTATAAAAATCAGGGTACACATATTTAAATTAAATAATTTCTCTCAAATTAATAATTTGTATGTTACTGCAATAATGAGCAAATTTTCATTTTTAGGGGACAATACATCCTTAAAAACACACTGTATAATTATCATGTTACACACTTACTTGGCTTCTCACAACGATCAACGACTGGCTTAGCAGTGGCAGCTGCCAAGGCGACAGACTTCTCTGCAACCTCAAACGTACAGCGAACGAGTCCGCTCTTCTCCTTTGACATATTGTAGATGCTGGCTACCTGATCAACTGCGGTGCTCACCATTGGGTAGCTGAGTACGCGAGAGTACATCGAGCTGGTCATTTGTGGCATTACTTCTGTTGACATCTTGCCTGAAAAATTGAACAGCTTGTAAGAAAAGCAATCTTGCATGGTAATTCAGTAACACTATCAAACAAATATTTTACACCACAATCAATAATACTACCAGCTTTCCTCTGAACCTAACCTTGGGTTGATTAAACAAATAAATGAATAAATACTAAACAGCAGTGAGGGCATCTTTAACACAAGAGAAACCTTTGACCTTTTGCCTTTTCAAGGACAACTTGCACAGAAAACAATAGTACTACAGTTTCAGTGAAATACTTAAATGCAATATCATACACAATAAGATTTGGGGGGGGGGGGGAGTCTATAAAAGCAGGAAAGTTAAGAAATATTGAGGATATCCTATCATAGATTTATCATCTAACATGTCAGTTCAAAAATGAAAACTCCACCATAACTTTCTTAATCATTATTAATTCTGGTTTACAACCATAATTATCAACTTTCAATGAGATTTTGGAGTACCGGTAACTAAAATGCAACTACTGTAAATAAACTACTTTAATCTAGAAAATAATGTTAAACAGGCCAGCTCCAACATATAGAATTCAATGGAACAATGAATACAAATTACAAGGAAGGATCAACATTCTAAAAATGGATATGCCACATAAAAAAATTCAAGGTGAACTGTACAATACATCAATTAATTAATAAAAAACAAATTATTTCTTGATGAATAAAAAGTACAGCCGCGTTAGTCTGATACAGTATAGAACAATTTAAAGTAAATGACAGCAGCACTTTTCAGACGAATAATATAGAATGTATTCTCTAGCTTTCGTCCACACAGTGGACTTCATCAGGAGATAATTTGTGAATAATAATTACAGAGTTTGAGACCAAAATTGTACAAATCAAAACAGTAAGCTAAACCGAAGTCAAACCTTAAATAAACCTATGATGTGGTAATTCATAAAAATACTCACCGGACTAAATGAGAATGAATTCTTAAGAACTGACTTAAATTAGTACCAGTGTTTCTGCTTCAAACTGATTCAAATAATAACTGAGAATCTCGAAGCAGTCAGCTGTTTATATACGCTTGACTGTGTAGTGACTACTATTTGACTTTCTTCCTGGACTATGCAATCTACGTGATTGCATCATGCTCACTAATGGATACTTGATGACTCACACTCTCTGACTTTGAGCAAGTACAAAGTCAAATCCGATATTAAAGGAACAGGCATAATCTTGCCTTAAAATTTTCAAATGGAAAAAATGCTTAATAAATATAAATACCTCCAACACTTTACGATCATCTATGATCTGACTTCCCCGATATTGTCAAAAACCTAAATCAAACTGAATTTAACAACTGTGAGAACTATACATTGAAAATTCTAAATACAATACACAAATAAAATTAAAAGCACCCAAACATGAAAAATCATATATTTTCAATGTATTTTTTATAATTTAGGCCTATAATCAACGGCTTCACAAATGGAGGTAGAACTGGGTCAGTCAGTTTATAAATAGCAGACACACTTTGTAATATTTTCTTAATCCTACTTATTATACCTAAAAACCTTTAATTATTTTCAATTTTATAAATTTTTAAATTGGTTAACGTACAGGTCGCTTTAATATTATTTAACCTTGTGTCATATCTAAAATTTAACCATGTATATTTTCCATACTGTATATTTCACAAAATATAACACAGTTTTGTACTACTGTACTGTCTCTCTCTTCCTCTGATTTCCTATGCGATACAGCAGGTCTAATAATATTGCTGGTTTTCTAGCTTACCTGTTTTTGTTCACTAATTGTGACGCACAAACAAAACAATTCAAGAGATCTCTATATTTCAAAAAATATCTTTCAATTAAAATCTCTTTCTCTATTGTACATGCTAGAATCTAACATTACTTATCAATTAGTAGATAATAGCATCAATAGTTTAATTCTATTATTAATAAGGAAATTCCCTAATGGATTGAATGAAAATATAATTCAACACAGGTATATTAATTATTATACTTTACAGTAGTTGAGTTATAGTTTAAGATATCAATTTCATGTCTTGCCCTTAAAATGATAAGACTAGTTATTCTCCCTTTAATTTGTCCTTGTGCCACAACACAGGTTATTCACTATCAAATGAGGTGGTCTATGCAAAGATACATTACAAACAGATCTTTCTAAAAATAGACTTGTTGCAAAACCCCATATATGAGGAAAAGGTTTAGAATGTGACTTTGACTACGGTACCCTTCAAACGTAATAGAAAAGTTAATGTTAATAATATATATTCTTTTGTTTTAATATACTTACTGAATCAATATATATATATATATATATATATATATATATATATATATATGATCCGTCTGCAGATATTGGGATTCTTTCCAGTGGATGCTTAGTTTATTTTGTCATCCTGATCGGATTTTCTCTACTGTTCCGTTTTAATTA